>NW_025849836.1:0-2113 GCF_002878395.1 Capsicum annuum
TTTATGTACCTCCTCCTTTCATGTTCAATTGATGTTGAATTGGAGTTGTGAGATATTATAAAACTATGCTCAACTTTGTTTACTACCTGTAATATATATACACACTTTAGTTAGTCATGCTTTAGGTAGAGGGTCTATGGGAAACAACCTCTCTATCTCTAAGTAGGGGTAACGTATGTATATGGGATTACAATGGGAATATTGTTGTTGTAGTTTATTTAGTCATGTTCTAAGCCGAGTGACTGTTGTAAGCAACCGCTCTATCTTTATCGCTTTCTCATCTGATACTGAATGACATGATGAAGGTTTGGCTGGATTATCATACACTCGTATGTAGCTTTCTTGTGGTAGATTTTTAGCATCTTGATTTGTGTGAATCATTTCTAGGTGAAAGGTTATATAAATGAATTGGCCATCCGCCTGGAAGATGCAGATGAAAGAATTTCAAATCTTTCCAAACTTTTCTTTCATGAGTTGTCAAAGAAATGTAACATATCTACCAAACTTTTCTGTCATCAGTTGGTAATAAAGAAGTCAATCTATCTTATCTCTTTCTAGTCTTTCTACTGTTGAGCTTCTTTCGTCTGCTGTTGTATGTTTTTGACTGTACACACACATCAAATAATACTATTTTTTTTCTCTTTGAACATAATGTTTACAGGGAGCAATCCAATTTATAACCGACTTCCAGATATTCTTGGCAAGTTATCTAGCCAGAACTCGAAGGAAGAATCATTCTGCAACATCATGCAATTTTTAATTGCTTCAATTAAGAAAGTGCCATGATTTTGACTTGCCTCTTTGGGCTCTCTGTAGAGAATTGATTGGAATGTTTTTATTTTTAGGACAAGCAAATGAAAGCTCTTGTCGAGAAGCTTTGCAAAAGATTTTGTGGAGTTACTGGTATGGAATTTGAAAATTGTTTTGATTTATTTCCGTGAAGAATTTGTGTAATATGATCAACTATTTAGAAGAAGCTAAGAGAGAAAATATATTGGCTACGTTTAGTTTGCAACGATATCTGTTCCCTAAGTTTACACTATTCTAAGCTCTAGAAGTTATTCTGCCCTTGGGTTTGGTCTGTTTACATATACTTTCTTGAAGCTAAATGTGAAAATATGTATGTCTCTTTATTTTTGCCCCTAAAATTGACATTGAGGTTTACCACAACTTTCTGTGAGGTTTCACGGTTTTGTGGATAAATCACGATACCAGCTTGCTCCACTTGCTATTGCTAGCCATGTCGTGCAGTTTACTATCAGAATTTATAGTTCTTTCTCTAGTTAATCCTGCGTGATTTACATTTCAAAGATGTGGTGGTTGTCAACTTTGAGTTGTGGTTCTGCACGTTTCAAAGGTTCTGATATACTTATTTAAGATTGTTTTAGAAGTTGCCGGTCTTTCAGTACTATTTGGTACCACGGCTTTGTGGATGCTTCATCTGATATTTGCTTTCATACTTAGCTTTCTATGCTATTATGGAAAGCGTGTTTACAGTATTTCTAGGAGTACCTTTGCAAAAATTTAAAAGAAAAATTATAATTAGGAGACCTTTAAATGAATAGATTTTATTGAGTTTCTGATTTGCTATTTGAATTATCATTAGAGAAACTTTTGCATGTTGACATGCTCTTTTATGCAGATATTAGGCTATACGAGTACATATCCTATTGCCTATCTCAGCTATCATACACTGATAAGAGCATGAGAAAGCTTATAGAGTTATTTAAAATGTATGAACGAACGTGCCTTATCTGAAGACGCTATGATGGAGGATTTTCAAACTATTATTAACAAGGTAAACTTTGTTGTGGCATCACAAGGGTTTAGGCTTAGACTAGTTTTTGGAAGTTACTGGGAATTCATTTCACAGTGTTAAAGCTTTATTTGCCTGTTTGAATGTCTTCAAGTTGGGGAAGAAGTTTGCTAAACCTGAACTCAAATCATGCTTTGAGGAGTTTGAGGAAAACTTGAATAAGTTCCACATCGAGAGGAAGGAACAAGAACTTACTGCCAAAAATGCTCAAAGCCATTAACAGAAAGCGGATAGCATGGAGAGCATCACGATGGCTCAAAAAGAAGAAGAAGACGAAATTGATGAATCTGTAATTAC
>NW_025849837.1:0-1024 GCF_002878395.1 Capsicum annuum
CAAAATCATGATGTAAATAGCCTTTTGGGAACAAGGGTGAAAGGGTTACCCTTGTTCAAAACCTCGCATACCTTGAATTAGGAGCTTTGGATGAATTCTCACTTTTGGAACTCTATTTTTGCTCTAGAATGAGGGTTCTTGAGGTCCTTAACTTGGGAACCTTGAATCTTGACTCAATTTAGAAAATCCATGGTGGATTCTTGAGATTCTTGGAAGAGGTTTTGAGTATTTAGGGTTCTTGTTGAGAGAAAACTTGATAAAACCCTTATAGGATGCTTGCAAATGGGTTTGATTTAGTGTTTCCATGATTTTATAGGCTTGGAAAAATTCCAAAATGCCCTTTTTAAGCATCTGTACGAAACTGGAAAAATTGAACTAGAACCCAATTTAACTAGCCTCCGTGACGCGCTACTTATCACAGTGGCCCACTGGAAAATGACAATTGGGAAATTGGCAGCCTCCACTATGCGGAGCCATTGTATTTTCCCACTGGTTGGGACCTGGGACTTCTCCGCGACGCACCACAATCACGGAGTCCCATTGAAAATTGACAATTGCCAAATCAACCATCTCCGCGACATGTCAATCACCCAAATAATGCAGTTTTACGACTAAGGCTTAAATTAGCCATAACTTCTTACCCGGGTATCGGTTTTGGGCCAATCTTATATCTATGGAAAGCTTATCGAATTTCCTATGTGATGAAAAGTCAAAATTAGGAAAATTCTACATGGTTAACATGATACTCACTTAGGAAGCCACTTCTCAATCTTTTAAGGCCAGAATCACGTCTCACTCGACACACCCTAAGGCTCAAACTACGAGGGAACTTTGCGGGACCTTACAATATCTCCTCCTTGGGAACATTCATCCTCGAATGTCGCAATTTAGGATAGGAATATAGGAGGAACAGCGTACACATAGCTGAAACAATTACCAAATGGTTCGAGATCTTTCTAAACTCATGAATACTCTGGAAAATGCAAGAACTCATACAAGGATAGATGCATGGCTAAACTTTTGA
>NW_025849838.1:0-1494 GCF_002878395.1 Capsicum annuum
CAAATCCAGAATTGTTAAAAACCAATATGATGAGATTGGAGAAATAGTTTGGAGAGTTACTTATAAAGCAATCAAGGGATTGGGACAATCACACGAACCATCTTTGTATGAAAAATTACAATGGATTGAAGCCCGTGAAGGGGATATAAAAGATGCTGTGAGGAACACAATAAATTGTTGGTGCATGCATTTTGATGAGAAATATGAAAGGGAACCAGTACAGACTTTAACTGAGCAAGCTAGGAGAGAATTCATGTCGCTGCCTACAGTAAGATCAATAATGCAGCCATTGCAAAGAGTTCAGCTTCCAGAAAACGAATGGACAAACGAGTGTGTGATTAGCAAGGAGAGATACTCACCTGGATCAGAACCGTGCAGCTTGCTTTGCAGCCACAGTTCCCATTATGGCTGCATCGAGACTTGGCTTCTTAAAAACCCAAATTGTCCCATGTGTCGTTACAAGTTGCCACCAACTGAGTCCAAATAGAAGTGATCTCTTTCTAGTAATTAAAATGTATTTTAAGATAGGTTAATTCTGTCAAAAATTTATCTTTTCTCTTATGGCCAAACAATTCTAGTTATTGAATTTATTAATAGAATCTTGGCACCTTCCAACACTTTCTCTTTTCCAATGGAAAAACTAGTCATATTTAGCTTCATGATACTTGTATTCACAATGCATGATTGAAAGGTCCAGCACTTTTTATGCCAGGGTAATTTTTGATCATACTAACAAAATTATTGCTTTAATTTATACGGCATAAGCTTTATACTTATATATGTTTATATATATATATGTATATATATATATATATATAACTTTGTAACCTGATTGTCTTCACAGAAACTTGGATGAAATTTGACACACAAGATTAAAGAAGCAGAGTTGTCTGCAATTCAATTTAACAGATTGAGGATAAATACACATTTTAATCTACAAGAAATCAATTATTCGAATAGTCTAATAAACAAGACTAATACATCTAGAGACGGAAGATACAATAGTGTGATTTTCTAGAAAACTCATTTCTCAATCAATCAAAAATCCATTATTCCTCAATCTAAAAACATCGTTAATATTTGATTTTGTTACTTTGTTCTTCTTCTTTTTTTAAAAAAAAATCAATTACCCAGATGAGCTTTGAGTTGTGTTGTATTAGCAAAAAAAGGCAGAGGGGGGCTAGGCCTAACCTCGATACAACACACAACCATTAGTTATATCAATCATAAGTGATATCACCCCTCCAGAAGGCATAAACAATTATATTGCCTTCTGGTACATACACAAATCTATGCTAGCTAACAAAGAAGTTGGATTTGTCATATTTACATCTAAGACTAGGCATCATCCATTTATCTAATTGGATGAAGCCTCTATCCTGGCTAGGAAGATGAGAAAGGGACTGAGTGATAAGAATCTGCGTAGAGGTGGAAGCCAATTTGGCTAACCAGTCAGCAACTTGATTCCCCTCCCGAAAACAGTGAGTTACTTGA
>NW_025849839.1:0-1526 GCF_002878395.1 Capsicum annuum
ACTTAACTAATCATTTTGGACTTGATTACATTTTGCTTTTTGGTTTAAATTACTAGCTTGTTGCATAGTTTGAATTATGAGATTATTAATGAATGATTTTGTTTTTGATGTGTATATATTGTGTTATAATTTATAAAGCGTTGCAACAAAATAACAAAAGAGTTGCAATAGATGCTATGGCAACGGTTTAATGTCATTTGAATAGAGTGTATTGCAACGGTTAGTAACCGTTGTAATAGATGAAAATAGGCGTTCCAATAAGTAATAAAATAGTTGTAATAGGCAGTCAAAAAGCGTTGCATCAGAACAACAACAGCGTCATAATAGCTGCTATTGCAATGGTTAGTAACTGTTGCAATATCATCTATTGCGACGGTTTATAACCGTCGCAATAGATGAAAATAGTCATTCAAAAAATAACCATCACAATAGGTCTATCTATGGCGATGGTTTCTAGAAACCGTCCCCATAGCTCTACCTATGGCGAAGGTTTCGACAACCGTTGCAGAAACCATTGCAATAGACCAATCGCAACGCTCATCTATGGGATGCTTGCAGAACCGTTGCGATAGGTCTATGGCAACGGTTTTTTTGTCAATTACAACGGTATTACAATAGTCACCATAGATCTAATTTCTGGTTGTGTATCATATTTTGAGATTCTATCCTTAATTTTTGAGATTCAATCATAATTTATGTTTGAAATGTTGTGACCTCGCCGGAAAAAATGTAGTAACGTTAAAAATTTCGATTAAAAAAGATTCTAAGTTCCAAAAGAACACAGATAATTGAGGTATAACTTCTACCAATTTAATTATCATATGATTTATTATTTTCGAAAGTTAGATGATCTATCTACATTTATTATTTAGGCAGAAATACTCGCAATAATTTTTTTGATTGCTCATATGTGGGCCAATTGATTAGTCACAAAGATATTGAGGTTAAAGCTTTTACTATGCATCATGATATCGCCGGGAATGTTTCATTAAATATTTACATCTAATTATGTACGTTCTTTTATTGAAGATATATACAATATTTGTTTTGAGTAATTGAAGAAAGTAATAAGTTTATCCATGTACGATCATTAGCTATAGCAAGGTAGAGGAGTGATGTAGGACAAAATTGAAAGATAATAATATATTCTTACAAAGTGTTTTTTTACTTGTGTTTTCTTAATTTGATGACTTGTTTGCTCCCTTTTTGTTATATTTTATACCCTGAATTGGATCGTCGAGCACTAATAATATTTATATTTTAATTAAATATGATGTATATGTACAATAAAGGCTCTATTAATTGTGGCTTAATTTTCCTCTACATCTTTTTCTTTGATGAGCAAAAAAATTTTTAATTCATTAAAATTTCCAATGATGTATAGTTTTATTGATTAACACGAGACACGCGTGCAAAACACGTATACTTGACTAGTATAATTAATCTAATTGGTTAGAAATATAATCATATAATGTATTTAAATGGATATGCGTGGTAATCAAGATACCATATATATTTGGTAAGCT
>NW_025849840.1:0-1207 GCF_002878395.1 Capsicum annuum
GTATATTTAATTGATGGAAATAATATTCTCTATGTTTAATATGTTTGATTGATTTTTGTTGTGGAATAAGGTTTAAGAAAATAAAGAAGATTTTTAAATTTTTTAGTCTTAAATTCAAAATATGTAGAATGTATCAAAATATCTTTTTAATCTTTGTGATTTTAAATGTGTCATGTGAAAAAATAAAATTAAAAAATTAATAAAAATAAAAGAAATATTTTTTAAAAAAATAGCAAAAAAACAGTGAGACAAGCATCTAAAATATAGCCAGTATTACATAAATTTGATTTGCTTAGTATCACAAGCACGGGAAAAAAATTGAAAGAAAAAAGATAATAATAAAGAAAGAGAATAAAAGAAAAAGTAACCCCAAAGAAGAGAAAAAATGAATTGTGAAATAAAAAAGTTAAAGTACAGTAAATAGGCAAGGGGATTAAAAAGGGGAAAAAGACAGGAAAGACACTTCAAATTAAACTATTTTCATGAAAATGGTCATAAAATTTAAATTTTACTTTCTAGCTATTTCAATTTATTGGCTTGTTCTATACTGTTTCTACACACATTTTATACAGTTTTTATACAAATCTTACACATATAAATATTTTATACTAAAATTAGACAATTTTAACATATAATTTATATAATAACTATACATTTTTTTTACACATTTTATACAATAATTATATAATTTTTATATACTTTCTATATTTTTTATATATATATATATATATATTTATATATATATATATATATGTATGTATATATATATATATTATACATATACATATTTGATAGAACTATACAATTTCTATACATATATCTTATATAGCTACATATTCTATTTAATAATTATATCATTTTTATATAATTTAATTATTATTTCTAAACAATAAAAAAAAAGAATATTTGATCAATTAAAAAATTTATAGCAAAAAAAAAATTAAAATATTTTTCAAAAGATCGAATTGTCCAGGTTAAATATTATATCAGTATTATATATAAATTATATCAGTATTGTATATGGATTGTATATGTTCAAATACCCAAACTTGGGTTATTATTTTTTAAAAAACTGTCTGACAGGTGGGGCCAAAAATATCCATTTGTCAAAACAGTAAGTGCCTCCTACAACAATGACGTGGCGTATGAAATACATATTAAAAGTTTTCACTACAATTAAGTAGGGGCCAAAGACCCCCACTCACTG
>NW_025849841.1:0-2138 GCF_002878395.1 Capsicum annuum
CAATATGCCAATAGGTTAAGGTTGAACACCAAAGACCTGGTGGTATGATGCAAGAGTTTAGTATTCCCACTTAAAAGTGGGAAGAGATAAATATGGACTTCGTGATTGGTTTACCTCCTTCCCGACGCCATCATGATTCCATTTGGGCTATGGTTGATAGGTTGACTAAGTCTGCTCATTTCTTGCCTGTTCATACTTCATATACTGCTGAGGATTATGCTAGATTGTATATCCGAGAGCTAGTCAGACTGCATAGAGTTCCATTGTCTATAATTTTGGATAGGGGTACTCAGTTCACATCATAATTTTGGAAAGCTTTTCAGAAGGGTCTTGGTACCCAAGTTTTTTTGAGTTCTGCTTTTCATCCATAGACCCATGGTCAGGATGACCGGACCATCCAAACCTTAGAGGATATGTTGAGAGCTTGTGCACTTGACTTTAAGGGAAGTTGGGATGATCACTTACTGTTGACAGAGTTTGCTTACAATAACAGTTTCCACTCTAGTATTGGCATGGCTCCGTTTGAAGCCTTATATGGGAGGAAGTGTAGATCACCCATAGGTTGGTTCAAGTTGGGTGAAGCGGCTGTGAGTGGTCCTGATTTGGTATTTGAGGCTATGGAAAAAGTTAAGTTGATTAGGGAAAGGTTGAAAACTGCGCAGAGTCGTCAGAAGTCATATGCGGATGTTAGAAGGAGAGACCTTGAGTTTGAAGTTGGTGACCTAGTGTATCTAAAAATTTCACCCATGAGGGGGGTGAAGAAATTCGGAAAGAAGGGGAATCTTAGTCCCCGTTATGTTGGTCCTTACAAAATTCTTAGCTGTGTTGGTAAGGTAGCTTATGAGGTCAAGTTGCCTTCCGAGTTGTCCTTTGTTCATCCAATATTCCATGTCTCCATGCTTAGAAAGCATATTAGCAATGTTGTGTTAGTGGATTCCTCTGTGAGTGCTGACATTCAAGAAAATCTTTCTTTTGATGAGATTCCTGTTGAGATTCTTGATTTCAGTGTCCGAAGACTAAGGAACAAAGAAGTTACCTTGGTCAAGGTGTTGTGGCGAAACCAATCTATTGAGGGTGCAACTTGGGAAGCTGAGGAGGATATGCGAACCAAGTACCCGCACCTATTTTCCATGAACTCCGATCAATCCGAAGGTACCGTTCTTTCCTAAATCATGCACTTTTGATAAAAGTTGCAGCAGTTCAGCTATCATTCATTATGTGTTCAGTTGTAGTTTCTTGAATTTATGCATTTTATGTTGCATTCGAAGTGAGAAACGATATGGTGATGAGACTAACGAATGGTTTTAGCTGTGTCTCTATTCCCGATCTAATCTTGGAATTTCTAGCGTCATTTGAGGATGAATGTTTCCAAGGAGGGGATGATGCAATACCCCGGGAAATTTTTCGTTGAACTTTTGTGCGTAAACGTGTTGGGTTCTATCTTCTAGACTGAATTATAAATTTTTCATGTGGAATGTCTTAGATTATGACCCACCATTGCATAGAGTATCAAATAATATTTCCAACGATATGTGGATCATCCAAAACGGGCACTCGAGCGACGATTTATGAACATTCCAATCGAACTGTGAATAGTAGTGAACAGTAAAACATGCAGGAAAAAGTACTGAGGCCTGTTGTATTTTTTCTCCAAATTTAAATGATCATAACTCCTTGTACATAATGATCTGGGTGATCTACTATATATCAATGGAAAGATTTGTGAGTCCTCTTTCCAATGAAATTTCTTTCATCTAATTTGTCTATCGGACCAAAAAGTTATGGTCTATCTACTTCAGCCTATCAAAAGTGAATTTTTGGGTCAACTTCAAATGATCATACCTCCTCATACACAATGATCTAGGTGTGATACTATATATCAACGAAAAGATATGAGAGTCCTCTTTCTAATGAAATTGGTTTCATCCAATTTGGATATCGGAGTAAAACGTTATGGTTGATCTATTTCAGACTATCAAAACAGTCCACCAAAGGACAAATTCGAGAATTTTTTGATTTTTATGGGCGTTTTGGTTATTCCCCCTCACCCAAAATCCGTCCAAAGCCTATATTAAAGCCTATTAGAAGCATTATATGTTATATTTCATCAAATTTCCTCAAAAAGAAAACCCTAAGCT
>NW_025849842.1:0-1197 GCF_002878395.1 Capsicum annuum
TTGGTAGAAGTTTTCATTCAGGCGCAGGATGAGACCTATTTTCAGCATTTACTTTCGGCAATGGGAAAATCTTTTATGGAAGTCCTCAAAATAGGGGAGATGATAGAGGACGGAATTAAGACAGGCCGAATAGTGAGTTTTGCCGCATTAAAAGCCACTACACAAGCGATTCAAGGTGGATCTGGCGTATTAAGAGATAAAAAGAAGAAAGAGGATGTAGTGACTGTCGTAGCTGGAACCCATTCCTATCCCAAAAGACCACCTCGCCCCTATCCCCAATCCCAAGCCCAAGTCTACGCCCAAGCTCTATATATTCCTCCCCACCATTACTACCCTCCACAAAACCCTTTATATTCCATTCCACCACCCCCGTACCCAGTATATAGTATGCAGCCATATGCCCAAACCCCTTCTTACCCGCAGTGGCGCGCGCAAGCTACACAAAATCGCCCATTCGCTCCACCAAATTACCAAAACCCCTCCAGACCCAGTTTTCAGCCAAGACCCGAGTATAAGAAGGAGAAGGCAGTCAAAAATCAATTCACACCTCTTGGGGAGTCATATGCTAGCTTGTTTAATAGGTTGAGAAAGTTGAAGGTTTTAAGCCCAATTCAAGGAAGGCTTTTAAATCCACCGTCAAGGAATCTCGATTATTCTTTAAGGTGTGCGTACAGTTCTGATATGCCAGGCCATGATATCGAGAAATGCTGGCATTTAAAGAGAGCTATCCAAGATTTAATTGACACAAATCAGATGTTGGTCCAGGCCCCAGACGGCCCAAACATTAACCAGAATTCGTTGCCAACCCATGCTAAAGCTAATATGTTAGAATTGATACATGACGGGAAAGAGTCTTCGAGGGGTTATAAGCCTATTGTCAAGATACAGACCATTGAGGAGAAATCAGTGAATGTAGCGAAGTCTTTGAAAGCAATGCCATTGAGCCAGGAAGGAATGAGAGAAGATAAAGCCCAAAAAACCACAAAGAAACCCCTGATCACAGTACAGGGCTCCATAAGGTATGTTAATTTAAGTCAGGATAAACCTAAGTTGACGGTGGCGGGAGCTCTGAGTCAGCCCATTTTGACGGTGAAAGGAGCACTGGCAGCGCCTATTGTCCTCAAACCGGTGACCCAACCTCTGATAGTTAATACAAAAAAGGTTCCCTAGAATTATGGGCGGACTGTGATGACCTAT
>NW_025849843.1:0-1400 GCF_002878395.1 Capsicum annuum
TCAAGCTCAATCCGAGGCAATTCAAGTCATTGAGGAGCGTCAATCAAAGTTTGATCCGAAGGTACGAGGGTCCGTTCGAGATTGTTGCCAAGGTTGGCAAAATTTCATATAAGCTGGACATACCATCCCATTTAAGGATTTATCCCGTCTTCCATGCAAGCAAACTAAAAGGTTGGGGCAATTCAAGTGCCCAATTCTTAGTCCATTGGAAGGGGCAATCGCCCGAGGAGGCATCGTGGGAGAAATACAAAGACTTGTGGCCGTTCAAGGAGAAGGTCCACAAATATTTGCAGCTATGTGGCGCCGCGTTTGTCGCCAAATCAGGTGGGGGAGAGTGTGACGCTCCGCGTCACTACCCATTAAATTCATCCCGTTTTGGGCATAATTCCGAGCGTTTCGAACACATTTCGGAACTCGACGGGGCTCCCTCAACGTCTTGGGACAAGGCCAACATGGGGGCATCTTTGGAAGGTCAAAATACAAGCTCGGGTCAACATTTATGGGACTTTGAAGCCTTGACCAGCTGGGCAGTGGCTGCTCTACAAAAACAGCATTCTAGACAAAGGCCTTTCTAATAGTTCATGGCTTGTATGCCCAAATGGGTAATGTTGACTAAGCATTTATTGTATCCTTGACTAAGGGGCATTATATATAGCTTGTAAAGGCCCTCTTGGGCAGATCATTCACTTCAAATATTCAAGAAATATTATCTGAAAATTGGCTCTTCGGGCCTCCCAAAACCGAGTGTCTTTCTTACTATTTCCTTGTGAGTTCGTGTGAGTGTTCGAAAGTTCGTGTGACTGAAGTTTAGCCTCGATATCGTGAGTGTTAAGCTGTCCGCACGTGGCTAAAATTAGGCCCGTGACAAAGTGGTATCAGAGCATAGAATTGAGAGCAGATTGTGAATATCATTGCAGCGATCACGTCAAAGCATAGATTGACATTCGTCATGATCATGAAGATCGTTTGAGACGATGCTACCTTGTAAAGGGAATTGGTTGTATGTTGAGACGCTTGAGTTAGCTATGTCAACCAAGGCCCATCATTTCAGAATCACGCCATGTCACAGCCATTGATTCCGCCTTCGTCTGTGTGGGTTGATTTATCTTTGAAGCATCCGAGAGTGATTGAGAACCTTCAAGGGATGACTTCAAATCAGTGGGTACCACATGCAGAGGGATTCCATGGAGGCACGTTGGGCCAATAGGTGTGGTCATCGTGCGATGCTGTTTGAGTGGAACCACAAAGTTGGACAATCGGATAGCTGGTGCTCAAATGTCCTTGATTGTGGGGAACTATAGTTCGTCAGAAACTCTGTTAGCGGTATGTTGGCAGCTATGGTCAGAAGAGAGCATGGACTTGACAAAGACGTCAAGCAAGGTTGGAGAAGTGCATCAGAA
>NW_025849843.1:1500-1804 GCF_002878395.1 Capsicum annuum
GGACAATCGGATAGCTGGTGCTCAAATGTCCTTGATTGTGGGGAACCATCAGTTCGTCAGAAACTCTGTTAGCGGTATGTTGGTAGCTATGGTCAGAAGAGAGCATGGACTTGACAAAGACGTCAAGCAAGGTTGGAGAAGTGCATCAGAAGCTTGTCAGTCAAGTAGCTTGTTCATGCGAAGCAACGATCCAGGGTTGTCAGCCATGAAAGAGTCTAGGCTGAGTTAAAGAAAGGGATATGCCGATAAGTCGGATAGTCAAGAGGATGAGCCATGTCTGCCAGGTCGTGCATCCATGTTCCAA
>NW_025849844.1:0-511 GCF_002878395.1 Capsicum annuum
AGGTGAACATTTATATCTAATGTTCACCTATTTTCTTATATCTTCTTCCTAGATTAGAAAATACTATTTTTATTTTTAATCCTTCGTGATTTTCATATATTTTTTCATCTATTATAAATTCTTCTTTGTTCATTTTATTGTGAATAGTTCATGTTGATATATATATTCTAAACTATCTATTTGTGATTCTAATTTTGATATTTCATCTTTTTGTATATCTATTGAGTTTTTACTGACTCCGGAAAATATATCATAATGTAGTCTTTTTATTCTTATTTTTAATTATTTACGTTTTTCAGAAATAATTTGTTTTAATTCCTTGTATTGTTGTACTTTATTCATTTTAAACCATATTTATAATATCTTGGCGGATATCTAAATCTAATTTTATCATAATTAGGTGGTATGTATTTCATTCTCCTAGATTTTAAATGGATTATTAATTTTGATTCAATACTAGATATTAATGTAATTAAGTAGGCTAATCTTTGTGGGTTTTCTTTTGTTTTAT
>NW_025849844.1:611-4386 GCF_002878395.1 Capsicum annuum
ACCTAATTATGATTCAATACTAGATATTAATGTAATTAAGTAGGCTAATCTTTGTGGGTTTTCTTTTGTTTTATTTAGACTTATATATTCTGAATAATTACTAATTAAGGATTCTTTAATTTTTCTAAAAGCTTCTTTATTTTTAAATGGTCTTCTCATAATTAATTCAAGAATTTATAGGTAAATTCTGATGATAACTCTAAAATACATCTCTAACATACATCTCACTTCTGTATTTTTTAAATTACTGGTCTCCGATACCATTTGTAGGGGGGTGCGGATATCTGACGTATGAAAAGATACCTCCATTAAGCAGGTTTCTGTGTAAGACGCATATTTATAAGCATACAAAGGCACCAAATGAGCACATATCTTGTAATGAAATCAGAGAAGTCGACCTCATTTTTATCCCAAAAACAAATTATTTTTTTTGAATTCAGTAATGTCTACGCTAGGCGAGATTAGATACAGACTTGTATAAGTCTCAAACAACAAACAAACACATATCTTTTAAAACATGAAAAAAAGATTCCGAAACCTCAAAACCATATATGTTCTAAAAATATGAACACATATATATGTCATGCCAACAAAATGTATAAAGACTTAGAGAGAGAAAAAAATATGTGTGAATGCAGAAATTTAGTAAAATCGTAGGCAATGCATTCGTGAATTATGGGTTCACATTCTATTAGATGGGATAGATCGCAAATCATCTACAAAGAAAATAACAAAAAGTAAGCATCTCCTTAAATTATTTTTTCCTTTTCCAGAGAACTACGTAACTAACGTCAATTTAGAAACAAGAAAAACAAACTGATTTTGTATAAGTATCCTCCTAAAAACTCATTCTCAAGTTCATTATAGCCAAAACGTGAAAGGAACGTGACTTCGAATATCTACAAGCCTTAAACTCAAAGGAAATGCATTTCAACACTATTTTTATTATAGCCAAGTAACTTGGGGCTTTGGGCCACAGGTGACAAAAGGGATTTAAAATGAGGTGTAAGTGACATAAATCTTAATAATTGAGTAGAGGTGACAATTACTTAATTATGGATTAAGAAAGTTTGAGATATTCAAAATAACCCACTAGTTTTTAAATTTACACTTTGATCCAAATGTTAGTTAATATAACGGGGAATGAAGGGAAAAAAGACGTCTTTTTCTCTCTCCTCATCCGTTGTTTTCTTTCTCTTCACGATATTTGTTGTTCATTGTTGCTGCTGCTTTATTCATCATCTTCTGATTCATTATCATCATCTTATACTTCATTATCATCTTCATATTCTTCTTGTTGACCATTGCTGTTGTTATTGTTGTTGTTACCCCAACTCCTGCTCTTTGATCAAATTCTTATATCAAATTTTATTTCGTAAATCACTTTCAACTTTGGCATTTACTTGAGAGGAGATTTTGGTAAATCAAATTATGCTTTTTAGTTGACTTTGTCATCTGGGTAACTCCTAGTGTGTTATTTTTTGAACAATAGCTAGCATACGAACATGAATGCAATATAAGAGCAATTTGTTTAAACAGATCCATTATCTGCGGCACTAGATAAATATTCTATTGTAACAGTATACTCATGTTGGATTCATGTTTATGGCTCTAGGTGTCCGTAATATGAATCGAATAGATGGGTATTCTGTTGCACCAGTTTAGTAATCTCTTTTAACAGATAAATAATTTGTTTCACCAGATTACTAATCTGCTTCGAACAACAAAATACAACTTCCGTCACAAACCTAGCAGATAACTCATATGTTCTTGCTATTGATACTGGAATCAAATTATTCCTTAATTGTAGGCATGTCAATCGTTAAGAAATAAAAATAGACAACACGAAAATTAAATAAGAAATAAAAATTCAAGTGCATCAAACATAAATTTTTATAAAACAAACAAAAATAATACATAGATAAAAGAAGAAAAAAAGCTTAATTATTATTATCACCATTATTATTTGTATGGCCAGCTGGCCAATCTTCAACCAGCAGCAGCAGTGGCTTCTTCAGCCTGCGGATCTCCCACAGCATCCTTACTCTGACGGTGCCCAACTCCCAATGCAGGTCATAAATCTCCTTCTGTCGTTCCCGCATGTCATCTCGTAAAATAGCGACATCCCACATAGGATCAGTCATATCTAGAAAACGCATAAGTTAACAAAACACACATAAAAACAAAAGTAAAGAAAAGAAAGAATTCAAATGTAATGTAATATACAATGAATATTTATAAAATAATCAAGAAAAAACCTTACCAGAGATAGGAAAAAGCTATCAAGTCCTTGAAGATAAAGTAGTTGAATGTGTAAAAAGAGCAAAAAATAAATAGTATAGCAGAACAAATGTTTGAGTAAGGATGGACCTATTTATAAAGGATTGAATTTGAATGAGTTAGGAAAAAAATTGCAACTGTTCACCTCCATTAATTAATAACATTCTTGATTACTGTAAGAAGTTATGACTTAATTAAATTAAGCAATATTGTGATAATTCATGACTTTTCAGCTTTATTATGATTAATAATTAGTTCTTTCCAGGAACCGTTTTTACACTGAGTTGGACAATAGATTATATATCTATTGCATCAGATAACTCATCTGTGACAACAGATATATAATCCATTGCGAAAAATAGATAACCAATTGCATCAGATAATATATCTGTTGCAACATATAATTTATATATATAAATTTTTTAAATTAACTTCATGACATCCAAATTTTATGAATTTTTAATTATATAAATTAATAAAGCAGATTTGAAGGCGCAACTGTTCACCTCAATTTATTAATAACATTCTTGATTACTGTAAAAAGTTATGACTTAATTAAATTTAGCAATATTGTGATAAGTCATGACTTTTCAGCTTTATTATTATTAAAATAATTAGTTCTTTACAGGAACTATTTTTTTTACACTAAGTTGGACAACAGATTATACATATGTTGCATCAGATAAATCATCTGTTACAATATATATATCATCCGTTGCAACAAATAGATAACCTATTGCATAAGATAATATATCTGTTGCAACATATAATATATATATTTTTTAAAAAAATTATCTTCATGACACGCAAATTTACTAAATTTTTAATTATGTAAATTAATAAAGCATATTTAAACGCACAAATGTTCTCCTCCATGTATTAATGACATTCTTGATTATTGTTAAAAGTTATGACATAATTGAATTAAGCAATATTGTAATAAGTCATGAATTTTCAGCTTTATTATTATTAAAATAATTATTTCTTTTCAGGAACTATTTTTTTTTTACACTGAGTTGGACAACAGATTATATATCTGTTGCATCTGATAAATCATCTGTTACAATATATATATCATCCATTGCAACAAATAGATAACCTATTGCATAAGATAATATATTTGTTGCAACATATAATATATATTTTTTTAAAAAAAATTATCTTCATGACACGCAAATTTACTAAATTTTTAATTATGTAAATTAATAAAGCAGATTTAAACGCACAAATGTTCTCCTCCATGTATTAATGACATTCTTGATTACTGTTAAAAGTTATGACATAATTGAATTAAGAAATATTGTGATAAGTCATGACTTTTCAGCTTTATTATTATTAAAATAATTATTTCCTTTCAGGAACTATTTTTTTTTACACTGAGTTGGACAACAGATTATATATCTGTTGCATCTGATAAATCATCTATTACAACAGATATATCATCCGTTGCAACAAATAGATAACCTGTTGCATCAGATAATATATATATATATAT
>NW_025849845.1:0-1048 GCF_002878395.1 Capsicum annuum
CTTTGCTCCGATATCGGATTTGGGTGAAATTGGTATCGTTGGAAAGATAATTCAAAGGGATTTCATTTCATATAAAGTAGGCCACCCAGTTCGTCCTGTACAAGGAGTTATGATCGTTTGAAGTTGACCCTAAAAATTTATTTTGAGAGGCTGAAGTAAAACGAGTATAACTCATTACTCAGATGTCGGATTTGGATGAAACCAACTGCATTGGAAAGAAGACTCAAAGATCTTTCTTTTCATATGTGGAAGCTCTCCCAGTTCATTATATTAAGGTAGTTATGAGCATTCAAAGTTGACCCAAAAAACTGGCAGGCCTCAGTAGTTTGTGTGCAGGAAATTTTCCTGCACATTTACTATTCACCAAATCCCGGCCACCGTTTTATAGTTTCGAACGTGCTCGATTATATCCGAAACTTATCCATTTTTGGAAATCTTTATATCGTTGGAAAGCTTATTCAATAACCTTCGTATGGAACCATCGACGGGCAAATTTCGGTATAAATAAAATAAAAAATTAATTCCATATAAATAAGACCAATACACGTACTTGAATACGCCAATACATGTACTTGAATACGGGGTGTTACAATATCCCATTAGATGGTGAAGATGGACTAAAAGATTATGAATTATAGGGGTTAGAGGAAGCACCACCAATACCTGACCAGGACTGACCAATATAACCATTGCGTGAATATTATTCTGATTAGCATATTGACCACGACCATATACATGACCTCTTCCACCATGACCTTTACCTCGAGAATATGAACCTTAACCCTGACCACGATTACCTTGAGATGAAGTAGAATTTCCAGATACCTCAGAGGATCCTGGTGGCATAAATTGTGTATTAAATGCATGATGTTACATGGGTGAGTCGAGTTCACGAGATCTCTTCAACCTCTGATCATGGAGAAGGTGCTTGGAGCGTGAATCTTTAAGAGATATATGGCCAGAAAAGTGAGTTATGATACCCACCAGTGTATCATACTCGGTACCTAATCCAAGGAGCACATAGTCAATAAAATTTTGATTAAAAATT
>NW_025849846.1:0-1291 GCF_002878395.1 Capsicum annuum
GAATTTGCTTTTCTAACCTAAGTCTATTAGAAACTTTTGTCTCGACTGCTGCTGCTCAAGCTGGTGCTTTTGTCATTCATATTTTTGTTGGTCGCCTGAGGGTAAAATCTTTTGTCTTATAAGAAATTTTGTTGTTTGGATTTCTTTAATTCTTTAGACATAACATTTATCATTATTATCAGGATTGGTTTCACAATCACACTGATGACTCTGAAGTTGAAAGTGCTCTTAGACGAGGAGAAGACCCTGGGTTAGCACTATTTTGTTTTCCACTTTGTTTCTGGAGTTGAAAGTGCTAGATCTTACATTTAAAGATTTGTTGAGACCATGTGTATTCTCTACCTGTTGCATAAAGGTTATAGTTTTATTTGCCATACCAACCTGCTAATCTATATCGCCACCGATTAAAGCCTAATCTATACGTAAAACTTAACGGCCACCGTTAAGTAAACAACTTTATATTAGTAAACAACCTTATAACCTTAACGACGACCGTTTAACCTAATAACCTTATATTATTAAACAACCTTATAACCTTAACGACCACCGTTTAACCTTATAACTAGCGTTAAGTAAACAACCTTATATTAGTAAACAACCTTATGACCTTAACAACCACCTTTTAACCTTATAACCTTATATTAGTAAACATCCTTATGACCTTAACGGCCACTTTTTAACCTTATAACCTTATATTAGTAAACAACCTTATAACCTTAACGACCACCGTTTAACCTAATAACCTTATAACCTTAGCGGCCACCGTTTAACCTTATAACCTTATAAGCTGAACGGCCAACATTTAACCTTATAACCACCGTTAAGTAAACAAACTTATATTAGTAAACAACCTTATAACCTTATAACCTTATATTAGTAAACAACCGTATAACCTTAACGGCCACCGTTTAACCTTATAACCTTAGAGGCCACCGTTTAACCTTATAACCACCGTTAAGTAAACAACCTTATAACCTTAACGGCTACCGCTTAACCTTATAACCTTATATTAGTAAACAACCTTATAACCTTAACGATCACCGTTTAACCTTATAACCAACGTTAAGTAAACAACCTTCTAACCTTAACGACCACCGTTTAACTAGTAAATAACCTTATAACCTTAAGGCCACCGTTTAACCTTATAACCTTATATTAGTAAACAGCCTTACAACCTTAACGGCCACCGTTTTACCTTATAACCTTATAACCTTAACGGCCACCGTTTAACCTTATAACCACCATTAAATAAACAACCTTATATTAGTAAACAATCTTATAACCTTAACGG
>NW_025849847.1:0-639 GCF_002878395.1 Capsicum annuum
ATTGCACTAATGAATGTCAGAAGGTATTCGGTTACTCAAACAAGATCCATGTGCTATTAATGACTCCAAAACGTTTCATTGATATACCAATAAGTTCCTACTTCATTGTTATGACATTGATGACTCCAAAATACTTCATTGATGTGCCAATGAGTTCTTACTTCATCGTTATTGCATAGATGGTCTATTTATATGTTTCTTATTGATGTATCATTGTTTCAAAGTATCAAAAATCCAGTGGCGACCGAAATAACAATCTCAAAGATTAATTGAACTAAGTGATGGAAGTTCTCTCTTATCGGGTGGTATCCAAGGGGCATAAGTCTATCATGGGTCGATCCCTATTTATGTATTTATGTGTGGTATCCCAGGGGCATAAGCCTATCATGGGTCGATCCCAGTTGATAAGTACTGGAGGTAGCCTAATGGTCATAGTACAGTACAATAATGATTACAAAGATGATAAGAACAAAGGTAAAGTGATTGAATAAATACAATGTACAGGTTGTCACAAGTTCTACTAAGTGTGGTCCACTCCTATTACGATTTATTCACTTGTTTCTGATTTCTATTGAGCTCCTATATCATATGTGATTATCTACAGCTTTACATACTCAGTACGAAATATGTACTGAGTAT
>NW_025849847.1:739-3147 GCF_002878395.1 Capsicum annuum
ATTACGATTTATTCACTTGTTTCTGATTTCTATTGAGCTCCTATATCATATGTGATTATCTACAGCTTTACATACTCAGTACATATTTCGTACTGACGTCCCCCACGGTGGACCTGCATTTCATGCTGAGGCATAAGTACCTCAGCTCATACACTGCACAAGTAGGAGCCAGGATATCCAACTGCTTTTGGTGAGCTCCAGTTTGCTTCGAGGCTTTCCGTGTCATATCCAATCACTTTTGGTATTGTATAGAAGTTAGTTATATGGCGTGGTGTGTCCCGACCTTAGTTAAATTCTGTGTATTATCTAGAGGCTTTGTAGACCTAATGTACAGTCAAGGTGGTGTTTTGTTAATAGACGTGATGGCTCCAACGGCAAAGTATTGTATATATATATATATGTGTGTGCTCGAGCTTATACATGTGATTATTTCATTTCATATGAAACATGATGCTGTCTGAATATTGGGTTGTCATAGAGGTATGCATGGGAAGTATAAAGTTATGAGCTGGTTCTCCTGGGCCTCCACGGTTACGGGTGCCAGTCCGCCCCAATAGGATTTGAGGCGTGACAAAAGTGGCATCAGAGAAGTTCATCCTAGTGAGTCTACAAAGCCGTGTCTAAGTAGAGTCTTGTTTATCGATGTGTCGTGCACCGCATCTATAAACAGGAGGCTATGGACATTTAGGAATTGTTTCTTTTCTTCATGTCTTAGATCGTGCGATAGAGCCTATATTGTATATGAAGTTATAGTTGACCACTGAATCCGTTTGTTTCTTTTATTATAGTAATGATGCCGGTAACCAGAAGCAAGAATACCGGTAAGCAAGTAGATGTGGCTGCCGGAGAGGGGACTAGTAAGTCACCCACTATACCAGCTAATCAAAGTGCGGCACCAGCTGAGCATGCATCATTCCTTGAATGGAAAGGTGAAATTGGCGCGCCAAGAGGTAGATTTATTTCTTATTTTAAGGCAAGAAGAATGATTTCCAAGGGATACGTATATTATTTAGTTAGAGTAAGAGATACAAAAGCGGAGCCACCAACTCTTCACGCTGTTTTGGTGGTAAATGAATTTTCTAATGTATTTTTTGAAGATCTTCCAGGTTTGCCTCCTGAACGAGAAGTAGAGTTTGATATTGATGTAATACCAGGCACCCAACCAATCTCCATTTTTTCGTATAGAATGGCCCCAGCAGAATTACGAGAATTGAAAGAGCAATTGAAAGATTTGCTAGAGAAGGGATTCATAAGGCCTAGTATGTCCCCCTGGGGATCACCAGTGTTATTTGTGCGCAAAAAGGATGGGTCGCTGAGGATGTGTATTGATTATCAGCAATTGAATAAGGTGACTATTAAGAATAAATATCCTCTCCCAAGAATTGATGATTTATTCGATCAGTTACAGGGCGCTAAGTGCTTTTCTAAGATTGATTTGAGGTCAGGTTACCACCAAGTGAGGGTCAAAGAGAATGATATACCAAGACAGCTTTCCGAACACTGTATGGTCATTATGAGTTTCTAGTTATCTCATTTGGGCTAACAAATGCACCCACAGCTTTTATGGATTTGATGAATAGGGTGTTTAAGCCATTCCTGGATGTATTTATGATAGTTTTTATAGATGATATTCTAGTTTATTCTAGATCCGAAGAGGACCATGCTAATCACTTACGACAGGCATTGCAGACTCTTCGTGATTATAAGCTTTATCCAAAGTTATCTAAATGTGAGTTTTGGTTAAAGTCGGTGGCATTTTTGGGTCATATTGTATCTAGTGAAGGGATAAAGGTTGATGCACAAAAGATAGAAGTTGTGGAGAACTGGCCAAGGCCCACAACGCCTACGGAGATTTGTAGTTTTCTCGGGTTGGTCGGTTATTATAGAAGGTTTGTTGAAGGTTTTTCTTCCATTTCAGCACCGTTAACCAAGCTAACCCGTAAAGCATCCAAATCACAATGGAATAATGCCTGTGAGAAGAGTTTTCAAGATTTAAAGAACAAGTTGATTTCTGCACCTGTGTTGGTACTTCCAGAAGGCACCGAAGGGTATACAGTATATTGTGATGCTTCTAGAATTGGTTTAGGATGTGTATTGATGCAGCATGGTAAGGTAATAGCATATGCTTCTAGACAATTGCGGCCACATGAGAAAAATTATCCTACACTCGATCTTGAGCTGGCAGCAGTTATTTTTGCTTTAAAGATATGGCTCCACTACTTATATGGGGTTCATGTTGATATATATACTGACCATAAGAGGTTTCAATATATTTTTAATCAGAAGGATCTAAATTTAAGGCAGCGGAGATGGCTTGAACTATTAAAGGACTACGATGTTGATATCTTGTACCATCCAGGGAAAGCAAATGTGGTAGCTAATGCATTAAGTCGTAAGGCTATGATGGC
>NW_025849848.1:0-2375 GCF_002878395.1 Capsicum annuum
GTATGGCATTGATGACTCCAAAACACTTCATTGATGTGCCAATGAGTTCTTACTTCATTGTTATTTCATTGATGGTCTATTTATATGTCTCTTATTGATGTATCATTGTTTCAAAGTATCAAAAATATGGTGCCGACCGAAATAACAATCACAAAGATTAATTGAACTAAGTGATGGAAGTTCTCTCTTATCGGGTGGTATCCCAGGGGCATAAGCCTATCATGGGTTGATCCCTATTTATGTGTTTATGGGTGTTATCCCAGGGAAAAAGCCTATCATGGGTCGATCCCAGTTGATATGTACTGGAGGCAGCCTAATGGTCACAATACAATACAGTAATGATTACAAAGATGATAAGAATGAAGGTAAAGTGATTGAATAAATACAATGTACAGGTTGTCACAAGTTCTAGTAAGTGTGGTCAACTCCTATTACGATTTATTCACTTGTTTCTGATTTCTATTGAGCTCCTATATCATATGTTATTATCTACAGCTTTACATACTCAGTACATATTTCGTACTGACGTCCCCCACGGAGGACCTGCATTTCATACTGCAGGCACAAGTACCTCAGCTCATACACCACACAAGTAGGAGCCAGGATATCCAGCTGCTTTTGGTGAGCTCCAGTTTGCTTCAGGGCTTTCCATGTCATAGCCAGTCACTTTTGGTATTGTAAAGAAGTTAGTTATATGGTGGGGTGTGTCTCGACCTTAGTTAAACTCTGTGTATTGTCTAGAGGCTTTGTAGGCCTAATGTACAGTCAAGGTGGTGTTTTGTTAATAGACGTAATGGCTCCAACGGCCAAGTATTGTATATACATATATATGTGTGCTCGAGCTTATACAGGTGATTATTTCCTTTTATATGCGACATGATGCTATCCGAATTTTGGGTTATCATAGAGGTATGCATGGGAAGTATAAGGTTATGAGCTGGTTCTCCCAGGCCTCCTCGGTTGTGGGTGCTAGTCTGCCCCAATAGGATTTGGGGTGTGACATTGGATCCATGTCCCAGCTATCTATAGTCAGTATAGTAGAGGCTTCATAGATAGTCAGTCAGAGTCATGAAATGTAAACTCCAGTTCTTTCTTCAGTTTTATCATGATGTAAGCTTTGTCAATATTATACTTATTTAAATTTCATTATAATCATGTTTCCACTCACTAAACTTAGTTTTAATAACATTTAAATCAGTTGCTCAAGCAGTATGCCAGTTAATAGGTTAGTTTAGGATCACTTGCAGTTCCAAGCACCATGTTACGACTAAGGGGTAGTCTCAGGTCGTAAGAGTTATCATGAAGATCCTGGCCTCCACACGGCATATCACTGTGATCACCAAATCCCTGGGTCCTCTTATACAAACCTCTCATATCTCTCACAAACCCCTCTAAAAACACCCGAGCAAACAAGTCTCATGTAAGAGAAAGTGATTTAGCTGGCTGACTCTCTACATAAGTCCTCTACCACTGTCTAGTTGGCCAAAAGAATTGATAGACCGTGAAGTATACTCCATTAGAATCCACTAAGCTCAATTTGTTCAACCTCTCATAGAAACCAAGCAAGAACATATAAGATTAACCCTAGGATCTCCATCGAACTGGGGAGGATTTGTCCTTATGAACTCTATATATCTACTCTCTTTTTCTATGAATATAAAGGGTAAAGTCACTAGATTTAGAGTAATCCTTGATAATCTCTCATCAACACTAGGAGAACCAATAGGAGCAATAGATGCATTGGGAGTTTGAAGCCCTATCATAGCATGTCGAACAAAAATTAAAGCCACCTTTTAAATAAAATCCAAAATTCAAACCAAAAAATATCCTCAAGCATAGGTATGGTCGTAGGTGGTGACTGAACTAGTCTCGATACCTCTAACTTACTAGGCCTACCATTAGTAACAACTCTAACATTATTTTTAACTGGTATGGACATTCCGATCTAAACACTACTTCAAACCCTACTCCTACCGCACATCAAAGGCATGATTAGCTAAATCTCTAGCCACGAATGAGTGCATGCTCACCATATGTGAGATAATAAATAAGAGACTTTTTACATTAAATTAAGAATGCATGAAATAGAATAAAGAAATGAAAATCTCCTAAGGTCATGTAGCCTCTTGAAGATAGATAATAGACGTCTCCGCACTAATCCGCAAGACTCTAATTGACTTGGATTGTACTTATGAGGCCAATGAATCTAGGGCTCTGACACCAATTTTTCACGACCCAAAATAGGAACGCGATGGTACCTATGCACCTTCTAGAACAAGTAAGCCTATCTCAATCCAAAAACATAATTTACGAATAAAGGAGAGGATTACTAAAGAACTAAATCCAAAATATATATAAAGAAGAAATAATATTCT
>NW_025849849.1:0-1639 GCF_002878395.1 Capsicum annuum
CTGTCGTAAGTGATTGGCATGGTCCTCTTCTGATCTAGAATAAACTAGAATATCATCTATAAAAACTATCACAAATACATCCAGGAATGGATTAAACACCCTATTCATCAAATCCATAAAAGCCGCGGGTGCATTTGTTAGCCCAAATGACATAACTAGAAACTCATGATGACCATACCGTGTTCGGAAAGCTGTCTTGGGTATATCCTTCTTTTTGACCCTCACTTGGTGGTAACTAGACCTCAAATCAATCTTAGAAAAGCACTTGGCACCCTGTAACTGATCAAACAAATCATCAATTCTTGGGAGAGGATATTTATTCTTAATAGTCACCTTATTCAATTGCCAATAATCAATACACATCCTCAGCGAGCCATCCTTTTTGCGCACAAATAACACTGGTGCTCCCCAGGGGGACATACTAGGCCTTATGAATCCCTTCTCTAGCAAATCTTTAAATTGCTCTTTCAATTCTCGTAATTCTGCTGGGGCCATTCTATACAGAGGAATGGATATTGGTTGGGTGCCTGGTATTACATCAATACCAAAATCTACTTCTCATTCAGGAGGCAAACCTGGAAGATCTTCAGGAAATACATCAGAAAATTCATTTACCACCGGAACAACGTGAAGAGTTGGTGGCTCCACTTCTGTATCCCTTACTCTAACTAAATGATATATGTATCCCTTGGAAATCATTCTTCTTGCCTTAAAATAAGAAATAAATCTACCTCTTGGTGTGCTAATTTCACCTTTCCATTCAAGGACTGATTCATTTGGAAAATGGAAATATACCCTTTTCGTGTAGCAATCAATTGTGGCATAACAAGATGCCAACCATTCAATACCCATTATAATATCAAAATCTACCATTTATAACTCCACAATATTAGCCATCGTATCACGACCACAAATAGTTACTATGCAATTTCGGTAAACCCTTTTAGCTATAATAGATTCCCCAACCGGTGTGGATACTTCAACAGGCTTAACTAACAGTTCGGGTATTCTTTAGAACTTTCCAGCAACCAATGGAGTAACATAAGATAATGTAGAACCGAGATCAATTAAGGCATATACATCGAATGAAAATATAGACAACGTACCCGTAACCACATCTGGGGAAGCCTCTAAATTTTGTTGATTCACTAGAGCATACGTATGATTTTGTGCCCCGCTAGAACTCGTGGCTCCTCTATTACCTCTAACACGACCCATTGGTTGTGCACCCCTTCCTGAATAAGGCATCGATGATGATGATGCAATAAATGACCCTGTAGGTCATGCCATACCCCCTATGCCCGTTCGTGGGCAGTCTCTCATCATATGCCCCGACATACCGCACCAAAAGCAAACATTGGTCCCCATCTGACATGTTCCCAAATGATACCTTCCATATTTATTACATGTCTCTTGAGGAGGTCTCGATTGGCTCATATTCCCTTGCCCTTGGTACCCCACTGTCCGTAAACTCTGACTCTCACTTCTGTGACCAAATTGATTTCCTCTGGACCCTTGGAACTGTGGTGGGGCACTAGCTTCAGAATAAGAAGATAATGGCCTAGGTGATCTAGTAGAAAACTATGGTCTGAACCCTCCTTGGGATGCCATGAACTGCCTTGTAGATCTGGCCCTCTTG
>NW_025849850.1:0-2122 GCF_002878395.1 Capsicum annuum
TCATGATTTTGATATTTGGATCGTGAATCCCCATTGAAAATTGTGTTCTTTTGAGAAAGTGTGTGTTATAAGCACGTTGATGTTGAATATTTGAGATATTTTGAATGATTTGACCTTTTGGTCTTAATGGAGTTGTTTTGAACTTGAGTGTGAAAGAAATCCACAACGTGGTTGATTTTGATAGATGGGAAGCATGATGGCTCCCGATGGATATTTATATATTACTGAAATTGTTTTGTTTTGAATTGTCTTTGAAATGATCTGATCTAAGTCCAGGAGAAATCTTTAGTACCAAGTGGGAGGTATAAAGCGACCTTACTTCCCTAGAACTACGTGCCCCCGTAGGAGTGAGCCTGAGGCTGATTTATATAGTGATCACTAGTTTGTGTGGATTTGATATCGATAGTCCTACTCCGATGGAAAGGATAGGACGGCTCTCCGCAACGTGGGTTGTACGTTGGAATCCATTTAGCTCACATGGTTTATGTCGGTTTTAAGATCTCCCAGTGTGTGTGTGTTTCCTTGTGTCTATGGTGAATGGTGAAGTAATTTGAAAGTGGAATTGTGAAATTTATTCTTTCGAAAGATTTAAATGATATTTACATTATAAGAATTGATATTCTTGAAGAACTGAAAGTGATTGACAAATTATATGATGACTCACATGTGTTATTGTACTTATTTCATCCTCTCATGATTATGATGATTTTCTTCGGGCTATGTGAGTCTTTCATACATCCTGCATATTTCTTATAAATATTTATGATGATGATGTTTATACAACTGCATACACCCCCATATACTTATTTCCTTTCTATATAGCAAGAAAATTGAGAAGTTTGGAACTGACTATGAAAAACATGCAAGGACTTGGGGATACAAAAGTGTCTCATATAAAGATCTGTGCATGTTTCCAGGTGTACATCTTTCTTCTGATTTTAAAATGCCGAAGTTTGAGAAGTATGATGGACATGGTGATCCTGTAGCACATTTGAGATGCTATTGCAACCAGCTAAGGGGTGCTAGAGGGAAGGAAGAACTACTCATGGCTTATTTCGGGGAGAGTCTTTCAGGCCTAGCTTCGAAATGGTTTGTTGATCAAGACATTGACAAGTGGATTAGTTGGGATGACCTAGCTAATGGATTTGTGCAACAATTTCAATACAATGTGGAGTTGATACCTGACGAAAAATCCCTAACAGGTATAAAAAAGAAGAATACTGAGAGTTTTAAGGAGTATGCGATCAGATGACGTAAACAAGCTGCTAGAGTAAAATCGCCAATGAAAGAAAGCAAGATAGTGGAGGTGTTTATTCAAGCACAAGATGAAACATATTATCAACACTTGTTACCTACATTAGGCAAGCCATTTATTGAGGTCCTAAAAATATGGGAGATGATAGAGAATGGAATTAAGACTGGTCGCATTGTGAGTTTTGCAACATTGAAAGCGACTACTCAAGCAATTCAAAAAGGTTTGAGAAGTGTTGGAGGAAAGAAGAATGAGAAAGATGCATCTGCTATTATAGTTGGACTACAGGCATGGGCAAGAGGACCATACCATCGTTACCCACAGGCTCAAACCCAAGTTTATGGCCAAGTTTCACAGAATCCTTCCCAAAATCCATTATATTCCATTCCCCCATCTCCATATCAAGTGTATAATGCGCAACCATATGTTCAACCCCCATCTTACCCATACTAGCGCGCTCCAACTCTGCTGAGTTATTCTCCAACTCCACATACATACCGAAGCCTTTCTAGGCCTGGTTTTCAATTTAAGCCAAATAATGAAATGAGACAGAAGTCGAGGGATAGCTTCACACCCATTGGAGAGTCGTATACAAGTTAATTCCAGAGATTGGTATAGCAGGGTATGATCACTCCTCTCCTTGGGTATACTCCTGACCCACATTCAAGAAGTTTTGTACAATGTACATATCATTCCGATGTTCAGGGTCACAGTATTAAAGATTGTCGTGCTTTGAAAAGAAAAATTAAAAAGATGATTCAAGATAAATCAATCATGGTGCAGAACATTGACAGTGAGGAAAGCTCTAGTCATGTTGATATGCAAACCAGTGGCTAAGATATCAGGCTGAGCAATTGAGAAGTCACCCCT
>NW_025849851.1:0-1072 GCF_002878395.1 Capsicum annuum
ACGCTTGTGCCACTCTCCTATACCACATAGCAAGACATTTTATAGGAGAACCTAAATTATTCCAACACAGGAGCTTAGAAATCCTCAACAATCTTACCTGTAAAGACTTAGCAGACTTTAGGTGGTACAAAGATACCTTTTTAGTAAAGGTCATGATCCGACCTGATTGCAACAATGATTTCTGGAAGGAACGATTCATTAGTGGTCTCCCTTCTCTGTTTGCAGAAAATGTTAGAACAAAAATTAAAGATAGATTCGAGGGAAAAATCCCTTACGATATCTTAACCTATGGCGACTTGATAAGTTTCATCACCACCATAGGGATAGATCTCTGCACTTACCTTAAACTTAAGAAACAACTTAAGAAAGATAGTACTTCCAAATATGGGTTAGGAACCTTCTGCCAGGATTATGGTTTCACCAGTCCTAGCAAAAAACTTAGGAAGAAGTCCTCCAAATCTCATAAAAGGACCACCTCAAACAAAAGGTCCTTCAAAAAGGAACCTTATAAGCCTAGTAGAAAGACCAAACGAAAAGCTTCTAAAACTAAAGATACTTGTTGGACTTGTGGCAAGACAGGCCACAGAGCGAAAGACTGCAAGTCAAAAAAGAAGAAGAAAATAAACCAATTAGATCTCTCTGACGAAACTAGGGCAAATTTATTCTCTATAATGGAAGATTCACCTGAGTCTTCTGAGTCTTCAGACTCCTATGCCTCGTCCAGTGACGACTACAGTGATGAAGAATTCATCAACGCCGCTTATGAGACGGATCAATCCTAATCTGGCCAAGAATGTGCCTATAACGGTACCTTCTGCACTTGCACCAGAATGACTGTTAATGTCATTTCAGGAAATCCTAAAGAGATCCTGTTTGACATTATAGAACACATCCAAGATGATGAGGCTAGAAATAAATATCTTCTAGAACTCAAACGATTAATGCTTTCTTACGAAGAGAAACCCCCCAAACCCATTATTCAGCCTTTTAGCATGAAACAGGTTATGTCTACATTCGACAAACCTGCAGAACCTTCTATTGCTGATCTTAAGGGAGAAATCTCCACATTAAA
>NW_025849851.1:1172-1766 GCF_002878395.1 Capsicum annuum
AAATTGTCATAAATAAAGACTTTGTTCTTAACAGAGTCTCACTCTTCGATACAGGTGCAGATAGTAATTGTATCGTTAAAGGACTCATACCTACAAAGTACCTTCAAAAGAGTACCTCTCGTCTTTACTCAGCCACGGGACAAAAAATGGAAATCCATTATAAACTCCCTAAAGCTCATGTCTGTAACAATGGTATTTGCCTTGTTAATGAATTCGTTATCACCGAAGATATCACAGAAGATATCATTTTAGGGATACCTTTCGTCAACCAGATTCGATCGTACTGGAGTGACTACGACGGAATTCGTACCACTCTTTTCAACCAGAACTTATTCTTTCCTTTATTAAGGCCTCTCTCGCAAGAAGAAGGAAACCTGATTAAAGAACGAACTGTTTTTAAAATTAATCAACTTTCTTCCCATATCAATTTTCTTAAACAAGATATTCACATAAAGAAAATTGAGCAGTCTTTAAAAACCCCGAAAATGATTACTAAAATATCTGATCTCCACAAAAGTTTTGAAAATGAAATTTGTTCCGAATTTCCTAATGCTTTTTGGGAACGGAAAAAACACTTAGTAGAACTTCCTTACA
>NW_025849852.1:0-2371 GCF_002878395.1 Capsicum annuum
GTTTGAAAGGATTTTTATTATTAAGTGACAAAAGATGAAAATTTGTTTTCGAAAAGGATTCATTTTATTCAAAACTCAGAGTCGCCACTTGGCATAGTTCGGTGTGCCAATTCACCTTTGGAAAACGCTTTTCAAAATGATTTTAACTCTGTAGAACTGATTCGCGAATAGAGATTCCGACTAAGGAATTCTGTTGATCGAGGGGAAGGTGTTAGGCACCCCTCGATACCGTGGTTTGACCACAGTCGCCTGGTGGAGTGTATCGGCTATTTTGGCATCACGAATGTATAAACCACATAAAACGCATAAACAAGCAACAAACACGTCAAAGCATAACCCAAACTTGAAATTTCAAATAGAACCTTGACAGCGACGAATCCGACCTGAATAGCGGAACAATGAACCAAAACTGATCACAACATTCCGATTAAGACCCAAATAGTATCCAAATTTTGAGAAAATAGTACAAAAACCAACGAGTCCCAAAACCCCTGAAATCCAACAGAGAACTGAAACTAATTAAAACCGAGCTCTGATGAATGAAAAATGACAAAGATGACCAAAACAGTGGGCGCCGACCAGATTTCGTCCAAATATCAAAGAAAAATAAGAAGGTTTTTGGCAATTTTGAGATGGTATCGATCAAACAAAGAGAAGGAAAACCAATCAATGAGCTTGAGGCTGATTTCGGTGAGCTTGATACCGATTCTGGTGAAAGTTTTGTCGAAAAAAGCTCGATAAGATCGAACTTCTCCCAATTTCACTATTTCTGGCCTAAAATCTCAAGCTACTTCCATTTTTCTTGACCCCTTCCTCACTGCTATCCGTGTGTACGTGTTTCCCGATGGGAGAGACTGTTTTTCGATGACATGAATATGTGCGTGCGAGATTCGTGAGGATCTGAAAGAGGTGAGTGTGTGCGTGTGTATCGTGAATATGGTGAAGAAGAGAATGGTGCCTCTCTTCTTGTGAGGTGTCAATTTGGTGAAGATGATGATGATTTTTTTTTCTTTTTCTCCCTTTTTTTTAGATCTCCTTTTCCCTCTCAAAAATGGAAAAGATGGAGTCTATATGCTCTTTTCTTTGTGTCAAAGAAATGTGGGGGATGGGTGGTTATGTGGGGTAGGGGTAGGAGGTGTAGGGGTTAGGATGTGTTGTCAATTTTTAGTTGGGTGGGTTGTTAGAATATTAGGATAAGACAAGTTTTGTTATTTTTTTGTATTTTATGAGGGTATAATAATATGGATGAGGGTACACGGTAGGATAAGGTAAAATTAGGTAAATTAATCTTTCGGAGGGACAAAATTACGTGTCTACATCATGCCCCCTTTGAATGTTAACACGCAGTGTTTTCAGGCAAAGAAGTAAACAACGAGACCGAATTTTGTCCCGATCATTATTCAAAGAGAGGAGCAAAAGAAAGAAGGACAATCGACTCCTGTCGGACACCCTATCTACCCAAGTTATGAGGAAATCACAAGTATCTCAAAGGGTTGGAAGAGAAGTGGACTATACCGAGTTGGAGAGTCGAGTGAGGTTCCACCGAGGTTCCGGTCCGCGGCTCTGTCATTATATCAAAAATGAAAATTACAAGTTAAAACATAAATGAAATTACAAAATCCTATCTATACAACTTCCATTGGTTCTTGACTCGACTTTTATCACCCTATTCTTCAGGCGGGCTCCTGACTTGCAATTCTTTTTAACTTGTGGCTTGGCTTTCAATTGCTTTGCTTTGTTGCTTAGCTTTTCATTTCTTCAACTTATTCTTCAAGCGGACTCCTGGCTTGCTATTTCATCACCCTGTTCTTCATGCGGGCTCCTAAAACCCAAAACCAAAACTAGAATGAAAATTATCCCAAACAAAAATTATAGTAAAGTAGTATTTCATTTTTGAAAGCGTTGTCCCATTTTCCAGTAGGGTCCTGAACAGAAAGTAAAATCCTATTTTAGGAGGGTCCTGAACATAAAGTAAAATCCTATTTTTCAGGAGGGTCTTGATCATAAAGTGAAATCCCATTTTTCAGGAGTGTACTGAACATAAAGTAAAATCTCATTTTTCAGGAGGGTCCTGAACATAAAGTAAGATCCCATTTTTCAGGAGGGTCCTGAACATAAAGTAAGATCCCATTTTTCAGGAGGGTCCTGATCATAAAGTGAAATCCCATTTTTCAGGAGGGTCCTGAACATAAAGTAAAATCCTATTTTTCAGGAGGGTCCTGAACATAAAGTAAGATCCCATTTTTCAGAAGGATCCTGATCATAAAGTGAAATCCCATTTTTCAGGGGATCCTGAACATAAAGTAAAATCCCATTTTTTAGGAGGGTCCTGAAGATAAAGTAAGATCCCATTTTTCAGGAGGGTCCTGAA
>NW_025849852.1:2471-13864 GCF_002878395.1 Capsicum annuum
TCCTGATCATAAAGTGAAATCCCATTTTTCAGGAGGGTCCTGAACATAAAGTAAAATCCTATTTTTCAGGAGGGTCCTGAACATAAAGTAAGATCCCATTTTTCAGAAGGATCCTGATCATAAAGTGAAATCCCATTTTTCAGGGGATCCTGAACATAAAGTAAAATCCCATTTTTTAGGAGGGTCCTGAACATAAAGTAAGATCCCATTTTTCAGGAGGGTCCTGAATATAAAGTAAAATCCCATTTTTCAGGAGGGTCTTAATCATAAAGTGAAATCCCATTTTTCAGAAGGGACCTGAACATAAAGTAAAATCCCATTTTTCAGGAGGGTCCTGAGCATAAAGTAAGATCCCATTTTTCAGGAGGGTCCTGAACATAAAGTAAAATCCCATTTTTCAGGAGGGTCATGATCATAAAGTGAAATCCCATTTTTCAGGAAGGTCTTGAGCATAAAGTAAAATCCCATTTTTCAGGAGGGTCCTGAACATAAAGTAAGGTCCTATTTTTCAGGAGGGTCCTGATCATAAAGTGAAATCCCATTTTTCAGGAGGGTCCTGAACATAAAGTAAAATCTCATTTTTCAGAAGGGTCCTGAACATAAAGTAAGATCCTATTTTTCAGGAGGGTCCTGAATATAAAGTAAAATCTCTTTTTTTAGGAGGGCCCTGATCATAAAGTGAAATCTCATTTTTCAAGAGGGTCCTGAACATAAAGTAAAATCCCATTTTTCAGGAGGATCCTGAACAGAAAATAAAGTCCCATTTTTTAGGAGGGTCTTGAACAGAAGGTAAAGTCCCATTTTTCAGGAAAGTCCTGAGCAGAAAATAAAGTCTCATTTTTCAGGAGGGTCCTGAACAGAAAATAAAGTCCCATTTTCCAGGAGGGTCCTGAGCAGAAGGTAAAGTCTCATTTTTCAGGAGGGTCCTGAGCAGAAAGTAAAGTCCCATTTTTTAGAAGGATCCTGAATAAAAAGTAAAATCTCATTTTTCAGGAGGGTCCTGAGCAGAAAATAAAGTCCCATTTTTCAGGAGGGTCCTGAACAGAAGGTAAAGTCCCATTTTTAAGAAGGGTCCTGAACAAAAAGTAGAGTCCTATTTTTTAGGAGGATCCTGAGCAGAAAGTAAAGTCCCATTTTTCAGGAAGGTCCTGAACAGAAAGTAAAATCCCACGGATGTGCATTTCCAATGGTAGATGAATTAAGTGAAGCGAATTTTCCCCTATTTCAACAGAGAAAATTTGTCAGTTAAAAACTTAGTGGTGGCTTGCAGCTCTTGGTTTCTCAGGTATCTGCCCCAGCACTCATTCCTTCCATCTTTGTTCCGAATCGCTGACACTTTCCTTGTCTTGCCGCATCATTGACCCAGATCCAGATTGAGGGAAATGAGTTCCGGCTCGAACAATGGGTTTCCATTTTACTATGCCTCTGAGGTGCACCCTTTATCCAAATCTGAATGCTTCCACAAATCCAACAGCCTATCGGTTGATAGACTTCCTTTGCTTCGTGTTGAATTATGATCATATTTCTTTCATGTGCTGGTCCTTGGCTTTTCCTCATATAATTGGAAAGACTGGTAGTAAATTTTGAAATCCTTTCTCGCTTGTTTTGACACAGACTTGGCTTAAAATCTACAGAAATGATAGCGACTTTTATTTTGATAAATGACATAAAAAGACAAAAAGCATGAATATATAAATGAAAGAAAAGGGCAATGTCCCATATTCAAAAGAAAACTTATCTGAATACGACAAACAACTCCAATGAGTATGACATGCATTTTGGATTAAGCTGTCTGATCTTCGTATCCTAACTCCCCATTTGTTGTTGAGTTCGTGCCTTTGCCGCTGAGCCGCTTCTTCCAATCCATCGAAATCATACATCACATTCAATTGATGACATCTTAAAAGACTTTCGCCAACAAATCTCTTTCTTTTCACTTTTTACTTTTCTCTTGAACTCGCCATCGCCTTACGGTGCCCGTGAGGGTTTTCACCAATAAGACTCTCTTATTTTTATTTCTCTCCACTCTCCATCGCCGTATGGTGCCTACGAGGGTTTTCACCAATAAGACTCTCTCATTTTCATTTGTCTCAACTCACCATCGCCTTCTGATGCCCGCGGGGTTTTCAACAATAAGACTCTCTCATTTTGTATTTCTTTCCTGATTTCTTATGCTGAGGGAGACACGTGGTACCTCACAATGTATCATCATATCCATTGCATACTTAGCCTTAACATTATCAAAAATTGATCTGAAGGACTTTCTTTGGTTGTAACTTGACTTTTGGATAAGGTTAGAAAAGGATGGCAAGGGGTTCAAACGACACTTGAAGTGGGGGTGGGACTTACAACTTTTGGAATCGACTCAAACAACACATTAACTCATGCCCCAGTTTTTGTTGACTGGGTGAATCTTAAATCTTTATTTGGTTGGACCGAGCCTAAAATAGGGCAGCCTACGTCTCTCACTCCCGAGAGAGGAGAATCAGGTCGCACGCAGTTCCAAAAGCTTGTTCTTTGTTTTGATTTGATTTTTTTTTCTAACTCTTTCTTTTATTCTTATTTTCTTGACATTTATCTTTGACTCTATTTTGATTCCAAAAGAGGGATATGAAAAAAAGAATAAAACGAAACTCAAACGGGTAAGCAAAGGATGACACAATGTTTGGATAGAAGAATAAAATGCCTTCATCATATCAATCTTTAAAAAATCCAAGTACTAATCATGCAATAAAATCAACAAAGAATGAAATATCATACATAATATCTTTTGAACGCATCATCATTGATAGCCATTTCTGCTATTTTGCCTTCAATATCTGTCAAATATAAAGCTCCATTGGGCAACACTTTCTTCACAACGAAGGGACCTTGCCAGTTAGGGGAGAACTTGCCTTTCGCTTCAACCTGGTGAGGAAAGATACGTTTCAATACCAACTGACCAACTTCAAAATTCCTGGGACGAACCTTTTTGTTATACGCTCGATCCATCCTCCTCTGATACAACTGGCCATAACACACAGACATGAGCCTTTTTTCCTCAATCAAACTCAAATATTCCAATCAGGTTTTGACCCATTCGTCATCATCAATCTCTGCTTCTACAATGACTCAAAGAGAGGGAATTTCAACTTCTGCAGGGATGACTGCTTCTGTCCCATACACCAATAAATATGGATTTGCCCCTTTGAAGTGCGAACAGTGGTGCGATAACCTAGCAATGGAAATGACAACTTTTTATGTCACTATCTAGACCCTTGTACCATTTTTTGCAGTATCTTTTTTATATTCTTATTGGCGGCTTCTACAGTACCATTGGCCTTTGGGCGATATGGAGTAGAATTTCGATGTGCGATCGTAAACTGTTGACACACTTCTTGCATCAAATGACTATTGAGATTGGCAACATTGTCTGTAATGATCATCTTAGAAATTCCAAACCTACAAATAATGTTGGCATGAACAAAATCTACCACAGCCTTCTATGTCACTGACTTGAAAGTTACTACTTCCACCCACTTTGTAAAGTAATCAATAGCTACCAAAATAAATCTATGTCCATTTGATGCCTTCGGCTCAATCGGTCCAATCATATCCATTCCCCAAGCCACAAACGGTCATGGAGCGGCCATTTCATGCAATTCAACAGGAGGAGAATGTATCAGATCACCGTGTACCTGACATTGATAACACTTTCGAACAAATCAAATAGAATCCCTCTCCATAGTAAGCCAGTAATAACCTGCTCGAAGAATCTTCTTTGACAAGACATGATCATTCATATGCGACCTGCATACTCCAGAGTGTATTTCAACTATGATTGCCGAGGCTTCTCTTGCATCTACACATCTCAAAAGTCCCAGATCTGGGAATCTCTTATATAAGATCCCCCCACTTAAGAAAAATCCACTAGCCAAATGCCTAATAGTCCTCTTTTGATCGTTGGTGGCATATGTTGGGTATTCTCCTGACTGCATGTATCGGTTGATATCCAAGAACTAGGGTTCTCCATCGAGCTCTTCTTCAACCGCATTACAGTAAGCATGCAGATCACGACTCTGTATATGTACAGGATCGATGTAGGCTTTATCAGGATGTTGGAGCATTGAAGATAGAGTGGCTAAAACATCAGTAATTTCATTATGAATCCTTGGACTATGCCTAAATTTTACTAACACAAACCATTGACATAACTCCTGCAAGTATTGTCGATATGGGATGAGCTTCAAATCTCGCATCTCCCAATCTCCTTGAATTTGATGGATGAGCAAATCCGAATCCCTCAGCACCAATAATTCCTGGACTCCCATATCAACAGCTAACCTCAAACCAAGAATGCAAGCTTCATACTCTGCCATGTTGTTAGTACAGTAAAATTGAAGTTGCGCTGTTACTGGGAAATGTTGTCCCGATTCAGAGATAAGAACCGCACCTATTCTGACTCCTTTCATATTGACAGCTCCATCGAAGAACAACTTCCAACCTGGATTAGCATCTATAACGACTTCATCGATACACGACAGTTCTTCATCAGGAAAATATGTCTTTAATGGCTCGTACTCTTCATCGATGGGATTCTCATCAAGATGATCTGCCAAGTCTTGGTCTTTCATGGCGGTTCGAGTCACATATACAATGTCAAACTCGATAAGCAATATTTTTCACTTTGCCAATCGACCGGTCGGCATAGGCTTCTGAAAGATATACTTCAAAGGATCCATGCGGGAGATGAGATAAGTAGTATATGATGAGAGATAATGCTTCAGCTTCTGTGCTACCCAAGTTAGGGCACAACATATCCTTTCAAGAAGAGTATACCTGGCCTCATATGCGGTGAACTTCTTGCTAAGATAATAAATAGCCTGCTCCTTTTTGCTTGTGACATCATATTGACCCAGGACACAACCAAAAGAATTGTCCATAATTGATAAATATAAGATCAAAGGCCTACCAGGCTTCGGTGGTACCAGCACGGGTGGATTTAACAAATATCTTTTGATTTTGTCGAATGCTTCCTGACATTCTTCAGTCCATCCTACCGCAGCACTCTTTTTCAGCAACTTGAATATGGGCTCACAAGTGGTTGTGAGTTGAGCAATAAACCTGCTAATGTAGTTCAGTCTACCAAGCAAACTCATCACCTCCGTCCTATTGTTGGGCGGGGGCAAATCCTGAATGGCTTTGATTTTTAAGGGATCTAATTCAATCCCTCGACGGCTGACCACAAACCCCAACAGCTTTCCAGACGGAACTCCAAATACATATTTTGCCGGGTTGAGCTTGAGATTATACCTGCAAATCCTTTCAAGAACTTTCTTAAATCTTTAACATGGTCGGACCGACTTTTTGACTTAATAATCACATCATCCACGTATACCTCAATCTCCTTATGCATCATATCATGAAACATAGTGGTCATGGCTCTCATGTATGTTGCTCCAGCATTTTTCAAACCGAACGACATAACTCGATAACAATAGGTCCCCCATGGTGTGGTAAAAGACGTCTTCTCCGCTTCTTCATCATCCATAATGATCTGGTGATATCCAGCATAGCAATCCACAAAAGAAGCAACCTTGTGTTTAGCACAATTGTCTAGCAAAATATGGATGTTGGGCAGTGGAAAATCATCTTTCGGACTTGCTCTGTTCAAATCACGATAATCAACACACACTCGAATTTTGCCATCTTTCTTTGGTATGAGAACAACATTGGATAACCACATGGGATAACGAGCCACTCGAATTACTTTGGTTTCAAGTTGTTTCATGATTTCCTCTTTGATCTTAATAGTTACATCAGTTTTAAACTTCCTCAACTTTTGTTTGACAGGAGGGAATGCGGGGTTAGTTGGCAATTTGTGAGCCACTAATTCAGTGCTTAAACCAGGTATATCATCATAAGACCATGCAAAAACATCCTTATAATCGATTAATGCTTAAATCATTCCATCTTTTAGCTATGGCAAAGCATGTACACTGATTTTAGTTTCCCTAATATCTTCTTCATTCCCTAGATTTATTGGCTCACTCTCATTCAAATTAGGATTCGGTTTGTCTTCAAACTATTTCAACTCTTTGCTTATTTTTTGTAGTGCTTCTTCTTCATCATATTACCCATCCTGCTTCATTATATCTTGATTAGTTTGGATTTTAAGATCAGGCTAAAAATTCCACATGCATATCATGTCATTAGAATCAGCTTAGTGAGAATTGTATATAAAAAAAATAAAAAAAATATATTAGACACGAAACAAAAGGGACATTGCATTTCATTAAATAAAAAAATAGAAGAGATTAAGCATAGATGCCAACATAACATAAACAAACTAAAATCCGAATTACAACCCTGAAATAACTCGGATAAACAGAAAGAAAAAACAAAATAAACTACCAAAACTCCCTCCTGACGGGGAGAGGAGTAACTTTCCAATTATTGAGTCGGACGGCTAGACCTATGAATTGCACGTCTGCCATACTGGTGCCTTCTCCTCCTTCGACCATATCAACTTCAATAGAAAGGTTCTGGCAGTTATCAACCAATTCAACTTCAAATTCCACATGCTTTGTGACACCACTCTTAACAAATGATTCACTGAGTAGTGGCATCGGGTGAGGGAGTGACCATGTTTCCTTTTTGCTTCCCTTAGCTTTCTTTAGATCTTCAATCGTAGGCTCAAATCCCAGACCAAACGTGCCCACGTTCTCACTCGGACATATGGGATGAACTATACCGTGCAGAGACACTCCCAAACCCTTTCCTGGCTCAAATCCGTATTTCCAAAGTTCACTCACCATCATGATAGAAGCGGAAGACAATTGCGGTCTCAGTATAACCTGCCATTCAAAGATACGATTCACTCGCACTGTATCAAAAATTTGCTAGACGAATGTCTCCTCTACGTTATTTTCTTCAATAAGAGACAAGGGAGAATCTTGGCAGGAGGACAAATCTCCTTCACCGTGAATAACCACTTCTTTCCTTTCATGCTCAAATTTAATCATTTGGTGCAGTGTAGATGCAACCGCCTTGGTCTTGTGGATCCATGGCCTTCCAACAACTGATTGTAAGAGGAGTCTATATTTAATACTTGAAACTTTATGGCGAATTCAACAGGCCCTATGATCAACATTAGTTCTATTTCTCCAATGAAGTTTGACTTTACACCATCGAAAGCCCTGACCCATACATTATTGGGCCTGATCCTGTCAGCACCAATATTCAACTTTTACAAAGTAGAAATAGGGCAGATATTTGCATCTGAACCTCCGTCAATCATAACATGAGTAACGTAGAAATCTTCACACTTCACTGTAATGTAAAGGCCCCGGTTATGTCCTATACCTTCAACAGGCAATTCATCGTCAGAAAAGCTGATCCGATTGACCTCAAAGATTTTTTCGACCATTTTCTCAAGCTGATTTATTTTAATCTCCCTAGGAACATATTCTTCATTTAATACCTTCAGTAAAATACCACGATGCTCCTTGGAGTGCAACAACAAAGATAAGAGGGAAATTTAAGCAGGGGTTTTCTTCAACTGGTCTATTATTGAATACTCTGGAAATTTTATCTTTTTCAAAAATTCTTCGACTTCTTCTTCGGTGATAGGCTTTTTTATAGATGATGATCCACTCACAATGGCTTGGACTTTCTTAAACATTCAGGCACGAAGCATCTTCCTGACCTAGTCAAACCCCTTACCTCATCTATATATTCTACTACTTCTTTCCCATGATAGGTCATCACAGTCCGCCCATAATTCTAGGGAACCCTTTTCGTATTAACAATCAGAGGTTGGGTCATCGGTTTGAGGACAATAGGCGCTGTCAGTGCTCCTTTCACCGTCAATTTGGGCTGACTCAGAGCTCCTACCACTGTCAACTTAGGTTTATCCTGACTTAAATCAACATACCTTCTGGCACCTTGTACTGTGATCAAGGGTTTCTTTGTGCTTTCTTGGGCTTTATCTTCTCTCATTCCTTCCTAAATCAATGACATTGCTTTCAAAGACTGCTACATTCACCGATTTCTCCTCAATGGTCTGTATCTTGACAATAGGCTTATAACACCTTAAAGACTCTTTCCCATAGTATATCAATTCTAATATATTGGTTTCAGCATGGGTTGGCAGCGGATTCTGGTTAATGTTTGCACCCTCCAAGGCCTGGACCAGCATCTAATTTGTGTTAATTAAATATTGGACAGCTCTCTTTAAATGCCAGCATTTCTCAATATCATGGTCTGGCATGTCAGAGCAGTACGCACACCCTAAAGAATAATCGAGATTCCTCGGCGGTGGATTTGAAAGCCTTCCTTGAATTGGTCTTAAGACCTTCAACTTTCTTAACCTATTAAACAGTCCATCATATGATTCTCCAAGAGGTGTGAATTGATTTTTGATTGTCTTCTCTTTCTTATACTCGGGCCTAGGTTGAAAATCGGGTCTATAGGAGTTTTGGTAATTCAGTGAAGCGAATGGGCGATTTTGTGGAGCTTGTACGTGCCACTGTGGGTAAGAAGGGGTTTGGGAATATAGCTACGCGCTATTTACTAGGTACGGGGGTAGTGGAATGGAATATAAAGGGTTTTGTGGTGGGTAGTAATGGTGGGGAGAAATATATGGAGCTTGGGTGTAGACTTGGGCTTGGGATTGGGGATAGGGGTGAGTTGGTCTTTTAGGATAGGAATGGGTTCCAGCTACCACAGTCGCCACATCCTCTTTATTCTTTTTACCTCCGAATGCGCTAGATCCACCTTGAATCGCTTGTGTGGTGACTTTCAATATGGAAAAACTCACTATTCAGCCGGTCTTGATTCCGTCGTCTATTATCTCCCCCATTTTGAGGACTTCAATAAAAGACTTTTCCATTGCCGGAAGTAAATATTGAAAATAGGTCTCATCCTGTGCCTGAATGAAAACCTCTACCAACTTACTTTCTTTCATTGGAGGCTTTATCCTGGCGGCCTGTTCACGCCACCTTATCGCGTATTCCCTAAAACCTTCATGTTGACCAAGGATTTTTCGTCCGAAATCAGGTCGATGTTATACTGAAAATATTGAACAAACTCAGAAGCTAAGTCATCCCATCTGTTCCACTTGTCGATATCTTGATCGATAAATCATTCTGAAGCCAGATCAGAAAGACTCTCGCCAAAGAAGTCCATGAGCAGCTCTTTCCTTCCTCCTGTAGCCCTCAATTGGTTGCAATAATGTCTCAAGTGTGCCACGGGATCACCATGCCCTACTTCTCGAACTTGGGCATTTTAAAACCGAGGGGAAGGTTGATGTCTGGGAACATGCAAAGATCTTTATAGGAAACACTCTTATAATCTCCACTTCCCTGCAAATTCCTCATAGCCTGTTCTAAACTTTTCAACTTCCGTGCTATGACTTCCTGTTCATTTGTTACGACAGGTTTCTCCGTATCAAATGGAAATGCTGGTGGCTGAGTGTACCCATACGGTTCATTCATTGTCAAAGTAGGCTTAGGGGCATAATACTGACTATCTGGAACCTTTAATACTGGCTCACTGGCAGACCTAGGAAGCCCCATTGTAGGACGCACAGCATATATGGGAGCTTCAAGTGGTGGCGGAGCCACGAATACTGGTATGATCAGTGGCATCGGCTGAGCAGCGGCTTATGATTGGGGAGCTGCCAAGGGCACACCAGAACTTCTAGAATAATAATGTCGCGGAGTGAATCCTAGCGCATGCTCGGGTGACGCAGTACGAGCAGAGAATTATGCCTGAGAGAGCGGTGGGCAATTAGAGATATTCCCAAAACCTTCAGGGAGCGGAGGAGGACGCATTCCGCTAGCCCATGCCCGATGCAACTCTATCAATTGTTGTCTGAGCCTTACTACCTCATCATTGTGTTCTGAACTTTCTTCCCTGTGATCCTGATTCGGGTCAATGAGCGAATTTTCAATCTTCTTGCTGGTCATGGCGAGCTTTGCTTTGGATCTAGTGAAGTATGAGTGACTAGCCAGAGTGCTGCAAACCTACCACTGTTATCTGAAAGAACATGCTCATCAAAGATGACATCCATTAGGATTAGGGCGCACAACAAGTGTGGGAATCACATTGGTAAAACTGTCCTAAATTCATGTTCATTTCTACCATCTTTTGAGGGTAGCGAGGTTATTTTAACATCATCCCTATTTATATCTACACTTATTTTTATCTACATTTATTATTATTATTATTATTAGTATTATTATTATTTTCGCCCTCCTTTCCCTCTTTTTTTTTTCGTATCAATATCTATTCTTTCCCTTTATTGTCTTATCATCATTTCTTTCTTTTTTTCTCTCGTTATCTACCTTCATTTTATCATTCTTTATGGCTTTTGTTTTTTTTCTTTAAAAGAGGAAAAATAACGAAAAACAACGAAACAAAATGATTAGATCGAACCCAAAAGTAGGTTGCCTACATATCATGTTGTACATGAATCAGATCTTGCGTAGTTCAGGCCGCATATGCATAAACATCACATAATTGAAGTTCTTTTTTTTTTACGAAAAACGAAAACAAACAAGCAAAAGAAAGACGTAACATCATAACATTTTGGTGAAAGAAACAACAAAAACATACAAAGAATTTAGGACCACTTTAAAACTAAACAACTACAAAACCACATTCTAGACCCCTAAGACGACATACGTGAAATTACTAATAAAGACCCTAATATCAAAAACAACTTGACTTCGACTTAAAGCAGACACCTCCCTACAATGACAGAAACATAAAAGACTCAAACTGAATAAAGATAAGAGATGCTCTTTCAGACTGGTGCTCTGCGTGATGACCCTGGCTGAGAGGGACCTGCCTGTGAAGTTCTCTTTCTCCCATTCAAACTTTGTAGCATATCCTGTAAAGACACCCTGATATTAGGGAGGAAGCTTCGGGCCCGTATTCCTGCCTCATGAGGAGTGCAATTAGAAAGATTGTTCTGACACCTTTCTATAATCTTGAACAAATCTGCTAACTGAACTCTCAGTGTCTCCACTTTGGACCCCGCACTTTTATCCTGATGGTCATTAACTATGCATTCTTCTTGTATTCTTTCTCTAAGCTGCGTTGGTAAGGGTTGACTGATACCCCGAGGGATGGATTAAAGCCAGACCCTATATCCCTGAGTGTATCCCGGATTATACAAACTTTCTTTGAGAGTGTCCACACCTAGCTTTGTTGCATGCTTCCAGAACTACTCGTATTTGCTTTCACCTAAGGCTTGGTCCTTGAAGTACTCAACATCCTTTAGAAGATCCACTACTGGTGGCACGTCCTATGGCCTACCCAACTGGCGCATTACCCTAGAAGGACTGTATGGTCTAGTGCAATTAAGCCCTAACATAACTAGAAGGAGCTGCATTTGACAACCAAAC
>NW_025849853.1:0-3008 GCF_002878395.1 Capsicum annuum
AAAAAAATGTCCTTTTGAATTTTGGAATTGTGAAAAATAAAAGCCATAAAAAACTCTAAAAACTACGAAACTCTTTTTGATTCAATCTTTTCGACTCACTTTTTCTATATTTTTTTTCTTCTTTTTTTTTCTTTTTCATTTTTTTGTCTACGCACTTTGCTTCTAACTCATGTTTTTGCCCAGTCAGTAAAATAACCTCGTTAACCTCAAAGATGCAACATTTAGCATGTAGGGATGCCTTAGAGGTGAGTCTCCTACAATGGGCCAAGTGAGACCTGCTAGGTCGTCAATATGATGCACATAAACATGACCTAAAGGCTGACCTATGTTGGTGTTCACTAACAAGGCTGTTCGGGGGAGCATATGGTTGATAGTGGCTGCTTAGCTTTCCACCTACTCCATATATCCAATAGCTTCCCCCCTAAAATAAAGGTGACTCAACTAGAGTTTGTGCGCACGACGTGCGCTCCGAGACTTGTTGTGGAAAGAATGATCTGGGTTATGCACACGATGTCAGATATAAAAGCAGTAACACATAGGATAAATACTGTAAACAAAGAGCACAAAAATTCACAAAAGTGAAAACACAAACAAAATCACAAGCAATGCTAATACACTCGTAATTCCAAACAAAGCCAATACGACTCCAAAAAAAAGCTCGGATTCTGAAATTGTCCCCAGCAGAGTCGCCAGAGCTGTCACACCCCTTTTTTTACTCCGAAAAGATTCGATTTTACAGTTTGAAAGGGTTTTTATTTTCAAAGTGACAAAAAATGAAAATTTGTTTCGAAAAGGATTATTTATATTCAAAACTCAGAGTTGCCACTTTGCATAATCCGTGTGCCAAGTCACCTTTGCAAAACCCTTTACAAAATGATTTAGACTCTGTAAAACTGATCCGCGATCAGAGATTCTAACTAAGGAATTCTGCTGACCGAGGGGAAGGCGTTAGGCACCCCTCGGTCCCGTGGTTCGACCACGGTCGCTTGGTGGAGAGTATCGGCTAATTAGGCACCACAAATATATAAACCACACAAAGAACATAAACAAATATCAAACAACAATCTAAAAACCAAAATAATAATGTCCAGTCCAATTATTACAACCCAAAATGAAAAAAAAAAGGTATTGAAAAATAAACCTACGCTAACCTACACTAATCCTAAACTACAATCCAATGCCTTACCCGATGCTTTTGGCCTTCATCACGGACGTCCTCCGAATACATAATAGGTCGGGGCATTCCCCGGTGAATCAATACAAATCCCTCGGGGCATTCCCGGCCCAATGAATAGAATAGATCCCAATGCATAAATTGAAACCACTCCATAAATATTTCATCATTTTAACAATCACAGATCCTAAACTTTGCCTACCCAACCTACTTTTGCCTATCCATTGTCGGCCTAAACATGATGCTATCGGATTTATAACTTGATATTTATTCCGAACGAAACATAACAACAATAAACTCAAAGGTAATCCAAATTCATCTTATCAACCTTGCAATTCCTATCCCCAATTTCATACTCAATCACATGATTAACACATGCTTCTACTATCAATTCACAATAATATTTTAGCAATCAATCAATAATACTCGACATTCATCATTCACCTCACGCATAAGATAAAGAAAAAGTCAAGACGACAATAATCAACCACTCACCATAATAAAAATGAACTAAGAATAAGAATAAGATAAGGAGATGACCTTAGCTTGGGGCTTTTATTTGACCAACTTGAACTGACAAAAGACCCGGGACCAATGAACCACTACTGACAGACCTCAAACTCAAACTCCCGAATCGAATAAAACCAGTTCAAACAACGATGACCCCCAAAACCTGACTCAAACAGAAGTCCCAAAATGTGTGTGAATATCTGAGCCCAAAAATATGAGTAAACCTAAAAAATCTAGTTGCCGGAACTCTGTAAACGTAGATAGCAGCACGAATAGTGAGAAAAGGATTGAATTTCCGGCGAATTTTAATGTTTTCTAAACGGAATCGCCTGAAAAAGATCAGAAACAGTCAGCTCCGGCGAAGAGGTCGCCGGCCAACTCAAACCCACCAGATTCCTATCGATTTCCGTTCAGCTTTACCGATTCGACCCTTGTTCGTCTCTCTCTCGATCTCTCATATCTCTCACTGTTCAGAACTGTCTCCCACTCACTACTGTCTCTCCCTCACTCGCCCTTCACTATGTATGGTGTTTGTGATTTGTGCGTTAGTCGTGTGCGGAGAAAAAATTATGTTGTGTGCGTATTCAGTGAAGTGTGGGTGTGGTTTCTGGTTCTTGCGTGCGTTTCTGGAAGAACCAAAGAATTGGAAGAAGATGTATGTGTGTCTATTGGTGAATCTGTATGCCTATGATGGTGTTGAAGTTATTGTGGGTGAGAAAAAGGAGAAAGAAAAATGGAATCCCTCTGTTTTATGCTCCCTTCTCTGCATATTCTCTATGTATGAGTTTTGTGCTCTTAGGAGAAAAAAAGCGTGAGCTCCTCTCTTTTTTTGTACTCTATGTATATCTATATACTAAAATGAAAACCACCCAAAACCAAATATGGTCCCCCCTTAACCCTTTCCTAGAAGGTTCCTTTTCTCAATTCAAGAATGGAAAATCCTCACTCATCACGTGGGCTCCCGGTGAGTCTTTATCTTTTTTTGTGTATCGCATAAGAGAGGGAGGGTATGTAGGGGTAGGGGTTAGGTGGGGTAGGTGGTGAGATTGGGTATGTGAGGTGTTAAAATTTAATAGGGAGGGGTTGTTAGAATAAGATAAAATTAGTTCGGGGTTGTTATTTTTGTCATTTTATGGAGGGATAATTACACGGGTGAGGGTTCGTGATAAGGTAAGATAAAAATAGATAAAATTGGACTTTGGGAAGGACAAAATTAGGTGTCTATAGGCAGTAAGTTCATGTTCCTTCCTCTCGATGTGGAACTTATTCAACTCTTCCTCAAACTCCTCAATGCATGATTTGAGTTCAGGTTTAGCAAACTTCT
>NW_025849854.1:0-2070 GCF_002878395.1 Capsicum annuum
ATGATTAAATAATCAAAACTAAGCATCAACCTAACCAATAAAACAAAAAATAAGTATCCTAATTTGCGGAAATTCAAGAAATTTATCATCCCAAGAAGTTGTCTAACATGACCAGGATTCATAAAACAATACAAATAGCACCCAATTTCAAGACAACAAAGGTACAAGCACTAGATATTCAGATAATTTTTGACCTTCAATTTCTTTGCCTTATTGCTTGACTTTTAGCTTCTTCATCCTGTTCCTTTGACGGGTTCCTGACTTGTAATTTCATCACCCTGTTCTTCAGACGGTTCTTGAAACCAGAATTAAAACTAGAACGAAAATTATCCCAAACAAAGATTATAGTAAAGCAGTATTTCATTTTTCAAAGAGTAGTCCCATTTTTCAAGAGGGTCCTGAACAGAAAGTAAAATCCCATTTTTCAGGAGGGTCCTGAACTGAAAGTAAATTCCCATTCTTCAGGAGGGTCCTGAACAGAAAGTAAAATCTCATTTTTTAGAAGGGTCCTAAACATAAAGTAAAATCTCATTTTTCAGGAGGGTCCTGAACAGGAAGTAAAGTCTCATTTTTCAGGAGGGTCCTGAACAGAAAGTAAAATCTCATTTTTCAGGAGGGTCCTGAACAGAAAGTAAAATCCCACAGATGTGCATTTCCAATGGTAGCTGAATTAAGTGAAGCGAATTTGCCCCTATTTCAACAAAGAAAATTTGTCAGTTAAAAACTTAGTGGTGGCTTGCAGCTCTTGGCTTCTCAGGTATCTGCCTCAACACTTGTTCCTTTCATCTTTGTTCCAAATCGCTGGCACTTTCCCTATCTTGCCGCATCATTAATCCAGATCCAGATTAAGGGAAATGAGTTCTGAATCGAACAATGGGTTTCCATTTTACCATGCCTCTGAGGTGCACCCTTTTCCCAAATCTGAATGCTTCCACGAATCCAACAGCCTGTCGGTTGATAGACTTTCTTTGCTTCGTGTTGAATTACTGCTGGTCCTTGGCTTTTCCTCATATAATTGGAAAGACTGGTAGTAAATTTTAAAATCCTTTCTCGCTTGTTTTGACACAGACTTGACTTAAAATGTAAAGAAATGATGATGACTTTTATTTTGATAAATGACATAAAAAGACAAAAAGCATGAATATGTAAATAAAAGAAAAGGGAAATGTCCCATATTCAAAAAGAAAACTTATCTGAATACAGCAACCAACTCCAATGAGTATGACATGCATTTTGGATTAAGCTGCTTGATCTTCCAATCCAAACTCCCTATTTGTTGTTGAGTTCGTGCCTTTGCCGTTGAGCCGCTTCTTCAAATCCATACATCACATTCAATTGATGACATCTTAAAAGACTTTCGCCAACAAATCTCTTTCTTTCACTTTTCACTTTTCTCTTGAACTCGCCATCGCCTTACGGTGCCCGTGAGGGTTTTCACCAATAAGACTCTCTCATTTTTATTTCTCTCCACTCACCATCGCCTTATGGTGCCTGCGAGGGTTTTCACCAATATGACTCTCTCATTTTCATTTCTCTCAACTCACCATCGCCTTATGATGCCCACGGGGGTTTTCACCAATAAGACTCTCATTTTGTATTTCTTTCCTGATTGCCTATGCTGAGGGAGACAAGTGGTACCTCACATTGTATCATTATATCCATTGCATGCTTAGCCTTCTCATTATCAAAAATTAATCTGAAGGACTTTATTTGGTTGTAACTTGGCTTTCGGATAAGGTTAGAAAAGGATGGCAAGAGGTTCAAACAACACTTGAAGTGGGGGTGGGACTTACAACTTTTGGAATCGGCGACTAACTTCCTCGTGGGTGGAGTTTCTGCTGCTGTCTCAAAAACGTGTAAGCAAGAAGCATGAGATGATGAGAATTGACGTAGAGATCATCCTGGACATGAGTTCTATGGAACTTAATCATAACAACATAAGACATGAATTTATTTGGTGACCATAGGTTCTGATTTACATTGATACTAAACATGAATAACGTTTTGGCAGGACATAGGAATAGAGGTATCCTCCACCTTAAATGATACGATCAATTGCTCTTAGATTTA
>NW_025849855.1:0-392 GCF_002878395.1 Capsicum annuum
ATTTGCACAAATAATAGGTGTCGTTTGAAGCTCTCGAGATGACAAACGTAGTTATTGGATTACTTTGGAATTTCTACGGTTGAATCAAAAGTAATTTAAAAGTCAAATTTGGCTAGGGTTTGTTCTTCCTCAATGATTGATGATGAAAATGAGTTTTTGAACTCATATACATGTATATATACACATATTCCCGTCCATAATATAATAGGAAATGACCAAAATGCCTTCAAAATTTAAATAATGTCAAATCTGTCCTTTGGTGGACTGTTTTGATAAGCTAAAGTAGATCGACCATAACTCTTTGCTCCGATATCGGATTTGGGTGAAATCGGTATCGTTGGAAGAATAATTCAAAGAGATTTCATTTCATATAAAGTAGGCCACCCAGTTTG
>NW_025849855.1:492-3601 GCF_002878395.1 Capsicum annuum
TGATGATGAAAATGAGTTTTTGAACTCATATACATGTATATATACACATATTCCCATCCATAATATAATAGAAAATGACCAAAATGCCTTTAAAATTTAAATAATGTCTAATCTATCCTTTGGTGGACTGTTTTGATAAGCTAAAGTAGATCGACCATAACTCTTTGCTCCAATATTGGATTTGGGTAAAATTGGTATCATTGGAAGGATAATTCAAAGGGCTTTAATTTCATATAAAGTAGGCCACCCAGTTTGTCTTGTACAAGGAGTTATGCTCGTTTGAAGTTGATCCTAAAAATCTATTTTGATAGGCTGAAGTAAAATGAGTATAACTCCTTACTCAGACGTTGGATTTGGATGAAACCAATTGCATTGGAAAGAAGACTCAAAGATATTTATTTCATAGGTCGCAGCTCTCCCAGTTCACTATATTAAGGAAGTTATGATCGTTCAAAGTTGACCCAAAAATTTGGCTGGCCTCAGTAGTTTGTGTGCAGGAAATTTTCCTGCACATTTACTATTCCCAAATATCCCGGCCACCGTTTTATAGTTTTGAACGTGCTCGATTGTATCCGAAACCTATCCGTTTTTGGAAATCTTTATATCGTTGAAAAGCTTATTCAATAACCTTCGCATGGAACCATCAACGGGCAAATTCCGGTATAAATAAAATAAAAAAAATTATTCCATATAAATAAGACCAATAAACGTACTTGAATACGCCAATACACGTACTTGAATACGGGGTGTTACATGAAGCTTCTGCAATAGAGATGTGCATCCAAGGAATGCACTGGGGACTTCTCTATATCTTGCAAGGAATCAAACCAAAATCCTTTGAAGAGTTAGATACTCATGCTCATGACATGGAGTTGAACATATCTTCGGAAAGGAATGAGCGCTTATTCATGACCCTCGAAAGGGAAAGAAAAAGCAGAAATCCAAAAAATAGGGCAAGTTTGTTCCCAAAAATGAAAACTAGGAGTCCATGAATGTTGATGTGTCTCCTGTGAAGGTCACCACAAAGGTAAGAAAGAAGAAAAGTGTGAAGATAACTTCTGGAGCACGTCTGAATAAAAAAACTTTAAAGGAGATGCAGGAAAAGGAATATCCCTTCTTTGATTCTGATATTTCTGAGATTTTCGATAAACTCCTTGAGTATAAGCTCATTGAACTCCCAGAGATGAAATGTCCCAATGAAGTTGGAACGACCAACGACCCTAATTATTGCAAATATCATAAGCTCATAAGTCATCCTCTCGAAAAGTGCTTTATCTTTAAAGATAAAGTCATGTAACTGGAAAAAGAGAAGAAGATCTTCTTCGACGATGAGATGACCAGTTCTCATCAAATCTCTATTACTTTTAGCTCGCTCGACACAGTCCAAATATGTGTTGAAGAGCATAATGACAAAATACTAGAGTCTGATAGGTCTTCAGTTGACGAAGGCAATGATGAAGGTTGGACTCTGGTGATGAGGCACAGACGCAGGAGGATGAGTCTGCAAAAGGAGTCATCCGAGCAGCCAACCAGAAGGAGAATGGTAAAGAAACCAAGAAAATAAAAATTGGTTGAATTCCCAAAGAAGACGAGGGTGACTGAGCTTCACCACAAAAAATCTCGACGTCCGATGACTTTAGAGGAATTCTTACCGAGTTGGTTTTGTGTAAAGACTGCCCAAGTCAACCTTGAGGCGTCTCATTTTAATACCGCCAAAGAGTGGGCAAAGAGTAAGAATCTACCCACGGAAGTTCCTTCACCTTCCGAAAAGCTTGCTGAAACTCTTGGCGAAGAGGCACATGTGTGTGATACAAAAATCCCATTCACAAATAATGATCTTCTGCTTGGTGAGGCCCTACATAATCGTTCCTTATATATGATGGGTCAAATTCTAGAAAAGAAGATCAATAGAATCTTGATAGATGAGGGGTCTGGAGTCAACATCCTGTCTATCCACATGATGAAAGAACTTGGCATCACTACTAGTGAACTGGATGAAAGTTGTATAATGATCCAAGGCTTCAATCAAGGAGGCCAGAGGGCCATGGGATGTATCAAGTTGGGGATTCATATGGATGATTTTCAAACCCATTGATGCATGTGATCAATGCCAAAACCTTATACAATATATTGCTTGGTAGGCCCTGGGTGCATGGGAACAAAATTATCTCATCCTCTTACTGTCAATGCTTGAAGTACCTCGAAGGCAGAGTGGAAAAAAAGATAGTTGCCGATGACAAGCCATTCACTGAAGCTGAGTCACATTTTGCCGATGCAAAATTCAACTTAAAAAAACATGTTGTGGATGAGAAAAGGGTTGAAGATGTCACCAAGACCAAGTGTGATAATATTGCATCTAATAAGGTCACGGTGATTGTCGAAAAAGTCACCACCAAGAAGCCTCTCTCCACTTCAAATAAAGAAGGTGTCGCTTCTACAAAAAAAAAAGGCAACTCACATTCTTCGTTATGTACCAAAGGTAAGTAAAGAAAAAGATTACCCATCGGATTCCCGAGATAATGTGATAAAGGGGCTAACTTTACCTATCAGAAAGATTGATGCAATAAATCCATCCTCAAGACTTCTTGAAGAGTTATGGCTCAAAATCTGCCACAAGATATGACACTCCCTATGAAATGTACAAAGGATGACTTTGATCTAAATGCATACAAGCTATTTGTAAAGGTTGGATACAATCCAACTAAGCCATCAAGGTTGGGCAAACTTCCATCAGAAGATACGACTAGGCAGGCACGTGAAGGCCTAGGATATATGCAGCCACCTCCAATTCACATCTCCATAAGAAGGGCGGTTAGTAATTATATCACTGTAGAAGAAGAGTCCACTGCATCCAACAAGAGGGCTTCTGTCTTTGACCGACTTGGAGAATCAACTGCAAGAACTTCTGTGTTCAAAAGGTTATAACCTCTAAATAAGAGAAAAAGAAACAAACGTAAGAGGAGTCGTCAAAGCACGATAATACACTCTTCACTTAGAATACGGAAGGATTTCCAAAGTTTGATTCCTTCTAGAATGAAGCGACAGACGAAACTGGTAGTTTTATGCAACGAGGAGCTAAAAGCAAAGGTGCATACTGTGGTTTATACCA
>NW_025849856.1:0-7517 GCF_002878395.1 Capsicum annuum
CAAGAGTTTAGTATTCCCACCTGGAAGTGGGAAGAGATAAATATGGACTTCGTGATTGGTTTACCTCCTTCCCGATGCCATCATAATTCCATTTAAGTTGTGGTTGATAGGTTGACTAAGTCTGCTCATTTCTTGCCTGTTCATACTTCATATACTGTTGAGAATTATGCTAGATTGTATATTCCAGAGCTAGTCAGACTGCATAGAGTTCCCTTGTCTATCATTTCGGATAGGGGTACTCAGTTTACTTCGCAATTTTGGAAAGCTTTTTAGAAGGGTCTTGGTAACCAAATGCTTTTGAGTTCTGCTTTTCATCTGCAGACCGATGGTCAGGCTGAGCAGACCATCTAGACCTTAGAGAATATGTTGAGAGCTTGTGCACTTGACTTTAAGGGAAGTTGGGATGATCACTTACCGTTGATAGCTTACAATAATTGTTTCTACTCTAGTATTGGCATGGCTCCATTTGAAGCCTTATATGGGAGGATGTGTAGATCACACATAGGTTGAGTCGAGGTAGGTGAAGCGGCTGTGAGTGGTCCTGATTCGGTATTTGAGGCTATGGAAAAGTTTAAGTTGATTAGGGAAAGGTTGAAAATTGCACAGAGTCGTCAGAAGTCATATGCGGATGATAGAAGGAGAGACCTTGAGTTTGAAGTTGGTGACCTAGTGTATCTGAAAATTTCACCCATGAGGGGGTGAAGAGATTCGAAAAGAAGGGGAAGCTTAGTCCCCATTATGTTGGTCATTACAAAATTCTTAGCTGTGTTGATAAGGTAGATTATGAGGTCGAGTTGCCTTCCGAGTTGTCCTCTGTTCATCCAATATTCCATGTCTCCATGCTTAGAAAGCATATTAGCGATGCTGTGGTAGTGGATTCCTCTATGAGTGCTGACATTCAAGAAAAGCTTTCTTTTGATGAGATTCCTATTGAGATTCTTGATTTCAGTGTCCGAAGACTAAGGAACAAAGAAGTTCCCTTGGTCAAGATGTTGTGGCGAAACCAATCTGTTGAGGGTGCAACTTGGGAAGCTGAGGCGAATATACGATCCAAGAACCCGCACCAATTTTTCACGAACTCCGATCAAGCCAAAGGTACCGTTCTTTCCTAAATCATGCACTTTTGATAAAAGTTGCAGCAGTTCAGCTATCATTTATTATGTGTTCTGCTGTAGTTTCTTGAATTTATGCATTCTATGTTGCATTTGGAGTGAGAAACGGTGTGGTGATGAGTCTAACGAATGGTTTCAGCTTTACGCTCTATTCCCTATCTAATCTTGGCATGTCTAGCGTTATTTGAGGAAGAATGTTTCCAAGTGGGGATGATGTAATACCCCGGGAAATTTTTCATTGAAATTTTGTGGATAAAAGTGTTGGGTTCTATCTTCTAGAATGAATTATAAATTGTCCGTACAGAATGCCTTAGATTATGACCCACCATTACGTAGAGTATCAAATAAGCTTTCCAACGATATGTGGATCATCCAAAACGGACACCCGAGCGACGAGTTATGAACATTCTGATCGAACTGTGAATAATAGTGAACAGTAAAACATGCAGGAAAAAGTACTGAGGCCTGGGGTATTTTTCCTCCAACTTTAAACGATCATAACTCCTTTTACATAATGATTTGGGTGATCTACTATATATCAATGGAAATCTATGTGAGTCCTATTTCAAATGAAATTGGTTTCATCCAATTTTTCTATCGGGGCAAAAAGTTATGGTCGATCTATTTCAGCCTATCAAAAGCAAATTTTTAGGTCAACTACAAACAATCATAACTCCTTGTACACAATGATCTGGGTAAGATACTATATATCAATGGAAACAAATGAGAGTCCTCTTTCTAATGAAATTGGTTTCATTCAAATTGGATATCGGAGTAAAACGTTATGGTTGATCTACTTCAGACTATCAAAACAGTCCACCAAAGGACAGATTCAAGAATCATTTTTAGGGGCGTTTTGGTCATTCCTCCTCACCCAAAATCCGTCCAAACCCCATATTAAAGCCTATTAAAATCATTATATGTTATATTTCATCAAATTCCCTCAAAAAGAAAACCCTAAGCTCCTACATTCAACTTAAAGAACCTCCAAAGTTTACCATTAATTCTGCAAATTTATTCAAGATTCCAAGTTCCTACTTCAAGAACTTAAAGAACCTCCAACGTTCACCATTAATTCTGCAAATTTATTCAAGATTTCAAGTTCCTAGTTCAATAACTCCAAGAACCATCATTCAAAGTCATGATTAACATCTCAAAAATGAGTATCGATCTAAAGTTCATCATTCAAGGTATGTGGGGTTTCCCAACAAGAACTCTCTTTTGTTCTTGTACGCAAAAGTAATTTTCTTTTCAAAGGCATGATTTTTCTTTGATTTTTTTAAATTTGAAGCATGAACCCAAATCTTATGATGATTATTATGAAATCTTGATGTTTATGATTTGGAAAGATGAATTTAATGGGTAGAGATATAAAGCATGAATCTTGAATAATATTTATCATGATTTTGATACTTGGGTCCTGAATCCCCATTGAAAATTGTGTTATTTTGAGAAAGTGTGTGTTATAAGCACGTTGATGTTGAATATTTGAGATATTATGAATGATTTGACCTTTTGGTCTTAATAAAGTTGTTTTGAAATTGAGTGTGAAAGAAATCCACAATGTGGTTGATTTTGATAGATGGGAAGCATGATGGCTCCCGATGTATATTTATATATTACTGAAATTGTTTGGTTCTGGATTGTCTGTGAAATGATCTAAGCTAAGTTCGGGAGAAATCTTTAGCACCGAGTGGGAGGTATAAAGTGACCTTACTTTCCTAGAACTACGTGCCCCCATAGGAGTGAGCCTGAGGCTGATTTATATAGTGATCACTAGTTTGTGTGGATTTGATATTGATAGTCCTACTCCGATGGCAAGGATAGAACGGCTCTCCCAGTATGTGTGTGTTTCCTTATGTCTATGGTAAATGGTGAAGTGATTTGAAAGTGGAATTGTGAAAGTTATTCTTTCGAAAGATTTAAATGATATTTACGTTATGAGAATTGATATTCTTGATGAACTGGAAGTGATTGATAAATTATATGATGACTCACATATGTTATTGAACTTATTTCATCCTCTCATGATTATGATGATTTTCTTCGGGCTATGTGAGTCTTTCATACATCCTGCATATTTCTTATAAATATTTATGATGATGATGTTTATAAAGCTGCATACACCCCATATACTCGGTTCCTTTCCATGGTACTGACCCACATCTTCGGATGTAGGCTGCATTTTCTCAGAAAATAGGTTCAGGTGCTCAGTTCCAGGTTCGACAGTGATTATTTAGGCATGCTGTTCTACATTCTTTGTTGTGTTGATTCCTCATGTTTCAAGGACGTGATGTTTGATGTTGGTTTCACAGAATTGTTTACATTTGATAACTAAGTATGAGTCAGTTGTGGTATGTCTCAATGGCTCGCTGGTTTTATTAATTTTCTTAGAGGCTTGTCAGACTAGTATAGATGTTGGGAGTTGACTAATAAGTCGTATTTTTTTATCTTTCTGAAATTCTTTTATTCTTGGATGATGATTACTCTCTTGATATTTGAGGGTTATTTATGGAAACCCTATTAATTTGTGTTGAATTGAATGAAAATGGCTCAAAGGTTTAGCTTGGGGCTATTCGTAGCCTCAAGCACCATGTGACGCTCCGGGACCCATTTTTCGGGGCGTTACAAACTTGGTATCAGAGCCTAAGGTTTTAAGGTGTCCTAGAGAGTTTGACAAGCCATGTTAAGTAGAGTCTTGATCATCGGTGTGCAGCGCACCACATCTATGAGCAAGAGGCTACAAGACATATTAGGAAAAAGTGTGATTCTTTCTTTCAGAAGTCTATCATTCTTAAAGAGTCTCTCTCTACAATTGATTCGTGCACTCCTCTTTCAGAAATATGCCTCCACGTCGAGTGAGAAGAAATAATAATGGTCAGCAACCTCAACCCACTGACCTATTGAATGAAAATATGTCTCATGCTGAATTTCAGGCAGAGGCGAAGGTGGAAGAGTTTATGAACCTACGACAGGGCTCTATGACTGTTAGGGAGTACTGTATTAATTTCAATAAGTTGGCCAAGTATGCTCCTGACTTAGTGGCTGATAATCGGGCTAGTATGAGTAAGTTTGTGATTGGAGTGTCTAGTTTTGTGGTTAAGGAGTGTAGGTCTGCTATGCTGAATAGTGAGATAAATCTTTCTAGAAGATGGCTCATGCCCAACAAATTACGGCAGACAAGATTAAGGAGATAGATAAAATGAGAGGGAATAAGAGAGCTAGGTCAGAGCAGCAAGGACAGGGTTAGACTAGATCGCAAGGAGGGAGTCGCCCTCAGTATCAGGATTATTCGTCTATGCCAGCACCTTCATCTATTAGTGCTCCCGTGCCTAAGGTAGGTAGAAGCAAGGTAGCAGGTCATATGCATCCAGGTCCCAATACAGTGTTGGCAGTAAGCTAAATCGTCCCCTGTGTCCTAAGTGTGGTAGGTCTTATTCGGGTGAGTGTTGGGGTGAGAAGAGGGGTTATTTTTGGTGTGGTGACATGGGTCACAGAGTTAAAGATTGTCCACAGGATGGACAAGGGCATCGTGACTATCGCCCTCAGACCGAGACTCAGACTGTTTGTGCTCCAATTCCAGTGACTCGCCAGCCCCAGCTCTGGGTACCTCTTCTAGCAATGCTGGCGGGCAGTGCCAGAGTAGATTCTATGCTTTACCATCCCGCCAGGAACAGGAGGACTCTCCCAATGTTGTTACTTGTATGCGTCATATATTTCAGTTTGATGTGTATGCTTTGTTGGATCCTGGATCCAATTTCTCATATGTTACACCTTTGATTGGTGTGAATTTTAAAATGAGTCCTAAGATTTTTCCTAAGCCTATCCTAGTTTCTACCCCAGTGGGTGATTCGATTATTGCCCAGAAAGTGCATGAAAAGTGTCCTGTTACCGTTCTTCATAGAGTCTTGTTGGCTGATCTGATTGAGTTAGACATGGTAGATTTTGATATGATTCTAGGTATGGACTGGCTGTATTCTTCTTATGCCTCTATTGATTGTCGGACTCGAGTGGTCAAGTTTTAGTTTTCAGGTGCATCCGTGTTTGAGTGGTCTGGGAATTCTGTGTCACCCAAGAGTCATTTTATCTCTTACCTCAAAGCTAGAAAGCTTTTTTCCAAGGGTTGTATTTACCATATGGTTTGATTCAAAGACACTAAGTCTGAGACTCTAACTCTCCAGTCTGTTAACGTCGTCAATGAGTTTTGTAATGTCTTTTCAAATGATCTCTCAAGGATACCTCCTGATAGAGAGACAGAGTTTGAGATTGATTTTCTTCCTAATACTCAGCTCATTTCTATTTCTTCTTACCGTTGGCCCCTACAGAACTTAAGGAGTTGAAAGAGCAACTCAAAGTTCTACAAGATAAGGTTTTCATAAGGCTTAGCGTTTCTCCTTGGGGTGCTCCTGTGTTTTTTGTGAGAAAGAAAGATGGCTCTTTGCGTATGTGTATTGATTACCACCAATTGAATAAACTCACCATAAAAAATAAGTACCCCTTTTCGAGAATAGATGATTTGTTTGACTAATTGCAAGGTGAAAATTATTTCTCAAAGATAGACGTTCGTTCTGGCTATCATCAACTCAAAGTTAGGGAGTGTGACATCCCAAAAATTGCTTTCAGAACTTGTTATGGCTATTTTGAGTTTCTTGTTATGTCTTTCGGGTTAACTAATACCCCAGTAGCTTTCATGGACCTCATGAATCGAGTGTTCAGACCATATCTGGATATGTTTTTCATAGTGTTCATCAATGATATACTGGTGTACTCCCATAGTGAGGATGAACATTCTGATCATCTCCGAACTGTCTTACAAACCCTTAGAGATCACAAGTTGTTTTCCAAGTTCAGTAAGTGTGAGTTTTTGCTCAGGTCAGTTGCTTTTCTGGGTCATATCAATTCTTTCGAGGTTATTAGAGTTGATCCCCAAAACACCGAAGCTGTTAGAAATTGGCCTAGTCTTATTTCTCCGACTGATATCCAAATTTTCTTGGGTTTAGCTGTTTATTACCGCCATTTTGTTGAGGTTTTCTCCTCTATAGCGTCTCCTATGACTCGATTGACCCAAAATAAAGTGAAGTTCTTATGGTTCGAATCTTGTCAGAAGAGTTTTCAGGAGTTGAAGACTCTATCACTTCAGCCCCTATTTTGATTGCCTGATGGTGTTGATGGTTTTGTGGTGTACTATGATGCTTTGAGAGTTGGGTTGGGTTGCGTATTGATGTAGAAGTGTAAGGTGATAGCTTATGCTTCCATACAGTTGAAACCCTATAAGAAAAATTACCTCACCCATGACCTTGAGTTGGTTGCTGTTGTGTTTGCTTTGAAAATCTAGAGACACTATTTGTATGGTGTCCATGTTGATGTTTTAACTTATCATAAGCATCTGCAGTATGTGTTTACCCAGAAAGAATTAAATCTTAGGTAGAGACGATGGTTAGAATTGTTAAAGGACTATGATATGAGTGTGTTGTACCATACGGGCAAAGCCAATGTTGTGGCAGATGCCCTAAGTAGAGTGTCCATGGGTAGTGTTTCGCATGTGGTATAAGGTATGAAAGAGTTGGCTCGTGATGTACATTATTTGGGTAGATTGGGGGTTAGGTTGTTTGACTCTGCTGAAGGTAGTATGGGAGTTCAGAGTAGTTCCAAATCCTCCTTGGTTTCGGAAGTAAAGGAAAAGCAATACTTAGATGCTAGTTTGGTCAGACTGAAGGAGTCAATCAAGGACCAAAAAGTAGAGGGTTTCTCCCAAGGGGGAGATGGTGCGTTGAGATTGCAGGGTCGATTGTGTGTCCCGAATATTGATGATCTGAGACAAAGGATTATGGCTGAAGCGCACGGGGTACGATATTCTATTCATTCTGGTGCCACTAAGATTACCAAGACTTGCGGGAAATCTATTGGTGAAATGGCATGAAGAAAGATATAGCAGCATTTGTAGCTAAGTATGCAACATGCCAACAGGTTAAGGTTGAAAACCAAAGACCTGGTGGTATGATGCAAGAGTTTAGTATTCCCACCTGGAAGTGGGAAGAGATAAATATGGGCTTCGTGATTGGTTTACCTCCTTCCCGACGCCATCATAATTCCATTTGGGTTGTGGTTGATAGGTTGACTAAGTATGCTCATTTCTTGCCTGTTCATACTTCATATACTGCTGAGGATTACGCTAGATTGTATATTCCAAAGCTAGTCAGACTGCATGGAGTTCCCTTGTCTATCATTTCAGATAGGGGTACTTAGTTTACTTCGCAATTTTGGAAAGCTTTTCAGAAGGGTCATGGTACCCAAGTGCTTTTGAGTTCTTCTTTTCATCTGCAGAATGATTGTCAGGCTGAGCAGACCATCTAGACCTTAGAGGATATGTTGAGAGCTTGTGCACTTGACTTTAAGGGAAGTTGG
>NW_025849857.1:0-471 GCF_002878395.1 Capsicum annuum
CAGTAATTAGTGATGTGGCAGTCCTTGATTGGCCTCGGTCAACAATTATATTTTCCAAATTTGGAAGTCTTGATCAATTCTACAATTTAGACTTTGATGGAAATTGTTCAATGGAGGAAAATACAAACTAGTCTTTGGAATTTAAATTTCAAGACTCAAAAGTCTTTGACTAGACTTGTACTTCTCCTTAAAACATGGACCCTTGTTTCATGGGAAAGTGGAATTGAGAAGTGATGTAAAGTCTTTTGGTGGTTGGGGGTCTTTCAAGACTAATAATTACTTACACCTCTTTCCTTCAGCTTTTAGGATCTATCATTCACTTTATGTTAACAAGGTGATGAATATGGTGAAGAACTTCAAGAACACAACAACCACAACAAGAATAACCAACAATAATCTCCCAAGAACAACAACAAGTTCCAATGCCCAATTCCACAACAACATGACCAATAATAAAACCACCAACAAATG
>NW_025849857.1:571-1102 GCF_002878395.1 Capsicum annuum
TCCTTAAAACATGGACCCTTGTTTCATGGGAAAGTGGAATTGAGAAGTGATGTAAAGTCTTTTGGTGGTTGGGGGTCTTTCAAGACTAATAATTACTTACACCTCTTTCCTTCAGCTTTTAGGATCTATCATTCACTTTATGTTAACAAGGTGATGAATATGGTGAAGAACTTCAAGAACACAACAACCATAACAAGAATAACCAACAACAATCTCCCAAGAACAACAACAAGTTCCAACGCGCAATTCCACAACAACATGACCAATAATAAAACCACCAACAAATGGCCAAGTTTCTTTGGTGTTGTATTTTTGATTTTAACACTAGATAAAGGGTGTGATGAACAACAAGAACACAACAAAAACCACCAAGATCAAAAACAACATCAACCAACGCCCAACAACAAGGTCACCACACAGCCAAGTTAAAACAACAACTTCAACTCATGGCCACTTCTTGTTCACAACAACAACGTCAATTTTAAAAGCTCAAATCTAGATATAAACTCAATGTGTTAGTGAGGAACAAAA
>NW_025849858.1:0-2724 GCF_002878395.1 Capsicum annuum
ATTACTGAAAGAGGGATAGATAATGTAAAGATTATAATTTGAATTAACTTTTATTGAATAAAATAAAATAAAATAAATAAATATAACTCAATACGTTGAATAAGTTATAAAAGATTTAATTTTTATTTTTTTTGATAACGTTTGTATATCCTGCGAATATAAATATTAGTACACATACTACCTTAACAATTAGTAAAGTTTTCTATGAATACTTTTGGAGAATATATATATATATAATGCTAATCTTAAAGTAATAAATTATCAACCATACAAAAGTATCTTTATAATTTTCAATGAAAAAAAATAGTTATACATGTTTTAAAAAGTACAATTAACATTCAAAAATAACATGTTGCAATAAGATAAAATATAACGTTGAATAAGTATACGAAGTTAGTTGATAAATTTTAAATTATAAGTTGTTATATAAATAGTCTATGGTTAAAGATTGCCTTCTTTTTTGATATGTAATTTTTTTATTTTAAATTTCATTGACACACACACACACACTACACACACACACACTAGATTTCGAGGGCCCGTGCCAGCATGGGCTAATATATGTTATTTTTTTATCTCAATTTATGTGAAAAAAATAGAATTTAGAAGTTATTAACTGTCGTAAGTTATAATACTTTTTATATAATTTTCAAATAATACATGTTACTCTCCTTGTTCAAACTTAAAGATTGCCTTCTTTTTTGATATGTAATTTTGTTATTTTAAATTTCATTGACACACACACACACTACACACACACACACACACACTAGATTTCGAGGGCCCGTGCCAGCACAGGCTAATATATGCTATTTTTTTTATCTCAATTTATGTGACAAAAATAGAATTTAGAAGTTATTAACTGTTGTAAGTTATAATACTTTTTATATAATTTTCAAATAATACATGTTACTCTCCTTGTTTAAACTTTTGCGACATTGATAGTCAATTATATTTTCAAAATAATTTAAGTTTTTAATTATTTTGATTCATAATATCTTTTTTCTATTTCAATTTAAGTGACACTGATATGGTGTCGAGAGCCAACTAAATATTTTATATTTTAAAAAAATTTTAGGTTGTTAATTATTATGATTTATAGAATTTTTTTACGTATTTTTTTAAAAATATATAACAGATTAAACTTTTTTATTTTTAGATATTTTAAGTTGTTAACTATTATAATTTATAATACTTTTAATGTAATTTTCAAATAATACATATTACTCTTCTTGTCTAAACTTTTGTGCAATTGATAGTCAATTATATTTTTAAATATTTCAATTTAAGCGTCATTGATAATTTTGAGACTCAACCAAATATTTTATATTTTAAATTTTTTTAACTTTTTAGCTATCGTGATCTATAGTATTATTTACATATATTTCTGGAATATATAACGGATTATTTTTAAAAAAAGTATTTTAAGCTATTAAATATTGTAATTCAATTTAAGTGCATTGATAGAATTTCGACAGTCAGACAAATATTTTATATATTTATAAAAATTTAGGTTATTAATTATTATGATTTAATATTTTCGCATACTTTTTAAAAAATATATAACAAATTAAATTATTCTTCAGATATTTTAAACTGTTAACTATTGTAATTTATAATTCTTTTTATAATTTTCAAATAATACGATATGTTACTCTCCTTGTTTAAAATTTTGTGGCATTGATAATCAATTATATTTTTTAAATAATTTATTTTTTAATTTTATGATTTATAATACCTTTTCTTCTATTCCAATTTAACTGGCACAATTGTTAGATGACATAATAATTAACTATTTGTGATATAATAAAATCACGATTGAAGCAGCGAAATAGAACTATCTTAAATGATTCATAATAACTAATTAGAAGTGATATAACAAAATTATTGTAAAAAAATATTTGTCAAAAAAATTAATTGGGCCTCATATAAGACGTCAAGTTAATTTAACAATAAATATTATTTATTTTTTAATACTTAGATGACTTTATAATAGTTATTTATAAAAAAAATATTTGTGGAAAAAAATGCCTCATATAAGACATCAAGTTAATTTAACAATAAATATTATTAACTTTTTCAATACTTAGATGAATTTATAATAATTTTTAATACTTATATGACTTGTAATAACTAATTAGTGGTGATATAGTAAAATTACGGTTGAATCAGCTGAAGCAGACATGTCATAAATATTTATTTTACCTTTTTTTATTAAATATTATTAATTTTTTAATATTTAAATGACATATAATAATTATTTAAGAATAGTATAGTAAAATTACGGTGCAAGCAGCTGAACGGTCAACAAGCAATATATATATATATATATATATATATCACCTGTTTATTTTAATTTTATTTTAAACTTACAAGTAAGATCTTATAAAATTGAATTTGTATCGATTGGTAGAATGATAGACACCTCTAATTATACTAAATTGACAAATATATAAAAAATTAGTGAGGATGAAGTTTGAGTAAAATTTATTGAAGTTTAGCTAAAATTTGACATGATTAGTTAATCAAGAAAAATATAATTAAGTATTTATTTAAATTATATTTAAGATTTACAAAATGTAGAATTAAATTAAATCGAACGACTAACACCTCTAATCATATTAGATTGAGACTTAGCAAAGTTATAGTTAAGTTTAATATAATTAGGTAATCAAATTTTAGTTAGATACAATCACATATTTATTGTAATTATATTTGAAATTC
>NW_025849859.1:0-1898 GCF_002878395.1 Capsicum annuum
TACCCAATATTCATATACTTGTTGATAATTGTGCTAAACATGAGATCTAATCCTTCGTGGATTGTTATGCCGGATATCACCAGATCCTGATGGATGAAACAGATGCAGAAAAGACTGCTTTCACCACCCCGTGGGGTACTTATTGCTATAGGGTCATGCCATTTGGTTTAAAGAATGCGGGAGCTACGTACATGAGAGCTATGACTACTATTTTTCATGACATGATGCACAAGGAAGTTGAAGTATATGTTGATGATGTCATTATTAAGTCCGAGACACGAGTCGATCATGTATATGACTTGAGGAAATTTTTCGAAAGATTGCGAAAGTATAATCTTAAGCTCAATCCAGCCAAGTGTGCATTTGGCGTTCCATCCGGGAAACTATTGGGTTTCATAATTAGCCGCAGAGGCATTGAATTGGACCCCGCCAAGGTAAAATCTATTCGAGAATTGCCGCCTCCGAAGAATAAAACTGAGGTCATGAGTTTTCTTGGAAGGCTGAATAACATAAGCAGATTCATCGCTCAGCTCAGCACTACATGTGAACCGATATTTAAGTTGCTAAAAAAGGATGCTGCTATCCAATGGACAGACGAATGTCAAGAATCATTTGATAAGATTAAAGAATATTTGGCAAATCCTCCTGTGCTGGTCCTACCGAAATTGGGTAGGCCTTTATTTCTATATCTGTCAGTGATGGACAATTCTTTTGGTTGTGTTTTAGGACAGCATGATATCACAGGCAAAAAAGAACAAGCAATCTATTATTTGAGCAAAAAGTTCACGAGTCACGAGGTGAAATATACTCTTTTAGAAAAGACATGTTGCGCCCTAACTTGGATTGCTCAGAAGTTGAAGCACTATCTTTCGTCCTACACAACCTACCTCATATCTCGAATGGATCCTTTAAAGTATATTTTTTAAAAACCTATGCCCACAGGCAGATTGGCGAAGTGGCAGATTTTACTTACAGAATTCGACATTGTGTACATTACTCGTACCGCTATGAAAGCGCAAGCATTGGCCGATCATTTGGCAGAGAACCCAGTTGACAACGATTATGAGTCTTTGCGAACTTACTTTCCTGATGAAGAGATAAATTCAATTGAGGAAGAAGTTCAAGATGATACGTATGCATGGAAATTATATTTTGATGGGGCAGTCAATGTCAAAGGAGTAGGAATTGGGGCAGTTCTTGTCTCACCGACCGGGCATCATCATCCCGCCACAGCACGACTTCGTTTCTTTTGTACTAATAACACAGCAGAATATGAAGCTTGCATCATGGGGTTAAATATGGCAATAAATCTGGATGTGCACAAGCTAATGGTGTTGGGAGATTCCGAATTACTAATTCGACAAATTCAAAGTGAATGGGAAACGAGAGATATCAAGCTCATTCCTTACAAACAGTTCGTAGAGGACCTTAGCAAAAGTTTTGAGTCTATCGAGTTTAGATATATTCCCAGATCCCATAATGAGCTGGCTGATGCCCTGGCTACCCTAGCTTCCATGCTTCCGTACCCAGGAAATACGCATCTCGACCCATTAGAGATACAAATACGAGATCAACATGGTTATTGCAATATAATTGAAGCAGAACCAGATAATGAACCTTGGTACTATGATATCAAACGCTTCCTAAGGTCAAAAGAATATCCAATACAGGCCAAAGCAGATCAAAAAAGAACCATTAGGAGACTTGCTAATGGTTTCTTCTTAAGTGGGGAGATTCTGTACAAACGAACCCCAGACTTGAACCTGTTGAGATGTATTAATATTCAGGAAGCTGAAAGAATCATGAATGAGGTACATTCGGGGGTGTGCGGTTCGCATATGAATGGCTATGTTTTAGCGAAGAAGATCATGCGGGTAGGATATTATTGGTTAACTATG
>NW_025849860.1:0-501 GCF_002878395.1 Capsicum annuum
AAGTCTTTGATGCATGTGATGGTTAGCTGAAAGGGGTGTGTGTGTATGTTCTTGGGGTAGTGTGTGGGAGCTATATCGATAGATGGTTAGTAGAATATGTGAAGTGTGTCTTTATGAGTGTTTACTTTGAAGTTCATATGTGGTTATAGAGATAGGCTTGAATGACATGTTGGAATTTTGGTTAAGGAACTCTAAATGCGCTAGCGACTTCGTGGTAATAGTTCAGAGTTAGCCATTGAAGTGGTAAGGCATGATAAGCTTAGGGTGTGATCTTTTAAGAGATATATAAGGTGGAATCTTATGGTTTAGACTTGTATCGTGGAGTGGCATGTAGTATTTTGCGAGTTGGAGTTAGGCCTTATTACGGTGAAGAGGATTTAAGTTACTATAGACATTAGTAGAAAGATTTATAAATGCAAATATGAGAACAAATAAGTTGGATCGAATGAATGTGGTATCTACGGATAATAGTACAGTTAAGGGAGTATTCGAGGAGTGTGC
>NW_025849860.1:601-4519 GCF_002878395.1 Capsicum annuum
AGGGTGTGATCTTTTAAGAGATATAAAAGGTGGAATCTTATGGTTTAGACTTGTATCGTGGAGTGGCATGTAGTATTTTGCGAGTTGGAGTTAGGCCTTATTACGGTGAAGAGGATTTAAGTTACTATAGACATTAGTAGAAAGATTTATAAATGCAAATATGAGAACAAATAAGTTGGATCGAATGAATGTGGTATCTACGGATAATAGTACAGTTAAGGGAGTATTCGAGGAGTGTGCTAATCTTTAAAGTAAGAAGTCACATTGACTAAGGCCTGGAAATTCTATCCTAATTTATGGGTTATATGTCTATATTCCAGACTGCAGAGTAGTGTAAATGTTGTGATTTCCCTCAGTTGGATGTCTTATGTAATCCATACCCAAGATTCGTGGCTTTCTATTAACGCTAGAACTTCTTTAGAGAGAGTGTTGAAGAGATACTGCAGTTGAGTATAAGTGTATGGTATAATTCAGTCTGTAATTCAGTTTAACAGTCGGGCAGACAAGTTACTATGGTTTTCCACCTTTTCACCCAGTCCTACTATCCGAAGTCTCATGCGTATGGACATTCCCAAGAGATAATCTATTCAATCCATATAAATTGTGAGTTCAGTTCATTATTCAGCTATATATTCATGACTCGGTGCATAAGAGTTCATCGTATAATCTCAAATTTTTCAAGTATTTCAGCTCTGATAGTGTAATACCCTTGTGCGATCTAAGTCTTGATGTCCTATGATTCGTACTTGCATAATTTATCACTTCCTAATCTCAATATGTATGATTGGATCATGAATATTTCAAGGGTATCCTAAATTTTCAGCACGAATCAGCTTCTTGAAGCAAGAAAAGTCAAGTCAGCTCAGAATTCAGTTTCATTAAAGAAGTTTAAATATTTCAGATCAGTTATGTCCTTTCTTAGAAGGCACATCATGTCCGCATTATTCCATACCTTTAAGCTTCTACAAGTTCCTACCCTTCATTCGGGGACGAATTATCCCAAGGGAGAGATAATGTAACACCCCGCATTTTGGATGAGAACGAAAATCGTTATTTCCTTCACGTAAAGGTTCCAAAAGCCATAAATCCAATGCAAGTTTAGTGTGTTCATAAATTATGTAGTGTGGAAACCTATTTGAGCATGAATTGAGATCATAGAGGTCCCCAAGCTCAAGGACAAGTTGAAAGTTTTCCTATCGTTCTAATTTTAGTGAGCATTGAAACTTAGGTCAACTTCAATAGACCATTAATCTTTGTATATATTGAATTAGAGTTCCTACTATATTTCAAATGAAAGGTATTCGAATTATCTTTCCAACGATACCAATTTCGTAAAAATCCGACACCCGAGGAAGAAGTTATGGCTTTACAAAGTGGAGTGTGTCGTGCAGCATAAGGTGTGCGACGCACACCCTAACTTATGCCATAAGGTGTGCGACGCACAACCTAATGTGTGCGATAAAGAGTGTGCCGCACAACCTATATTATGCGATAAGGTGTACGCCGCATATATCATTACTGAAGTGGCTTAAACACTCCAATTTTGGGGTAAAATGATCCTTTTCCCCCCCCTTATTTAGCCATAAACACGAAATTCAGTTCCCAACTACCCCAAAATATACCTTTATTCATTAAAATTGCTCAAGAACTCTCCTTAGGGTTTCAAAATAAAAACCCAAGCAACTCAAGATTCGACCATCGATTTTTGAAACTACTTGCATAGTTGGAATCCCCAAAACGTAGGCTTCAAGAAGCACCTATCATCTTCGCATATAGAGGTACGTGGGGTTATCTCAAATATCTCATGGGCTTAAAAATTCATGTTTTAAAAATGGGGGTTTTGAAATTATGAATATAATCCCGTTTTAAACGTTTTATGATATTCATTTGGTCTTTAGGCCTATTCCCGAAGTGGTTTGATATATGATATATGTATATGCATGTATTCCAAAAATATGTTAACTGGAGAGCATGAATTATATGAAATCCCTCTCTTTATATGATCTCATTTTAAATTCTCATATGATGTGAAATGTTTGAAATCATCTTGACAAGCATGACATGAAATATTTTGAAAATGGTCACTGTTTTGACTTGCAATGAGAGGGTTGTTATGTTGAAATATGTGAATATAATGGTTGCATGAAAGAATGATGTGATATTAATTGCTTACAAGTCGGGTATGACGATACCCTAAGAATAAGATATGTGATTGAATTAAATGGAGTTTGATGCATTGATTTTACATGAGATGGTGGATGCCCGAAGAAGGCGTTTGAGTGTAAGGGCTCATAGCTGGAAATCGTGTCTGCCGACATGGGGATTTGGTACCAGGCTAAGTGATCTTCTGTACTTGTCTATATGTCATTCCCAAATTGGGACTATGGTTAGGAGCCCAAGCTAAGTGATCTTGGGCACTACTATACTTTATTGGGTCGAGACACCCTGCTGTGTGATCTTGTGTGTCTTCCCCTTGCTTATACTCTAATGTCGGTGGCAACCGAGATTTGACAGTTGGTGTAAATGTTATATGTAGGGTATTCCACCTAGCCCAGCTGCATTAAATTGTTGCTGAAAACTATTACATTATGCTCATGTGTTTTCAAATGATTTGATATGAAAATTCTTTATAATGGCTCTCACCTATATTTGGAAACAATATTATATTTCGTTTTTGATTTCTCTGCGTACCAGTACTTTTGTATTGACCCCCTTCCCTCCCAGGTTTGGAGGCACAATTTAGGGGTCTAGATAACCAGTAGATCTCTTCTGACAGATTTGCAGAATCAAGTGGTGAGCCTTCTATATTTCCGAAGGCCTGATGTCGTCACTTCATTTATTATTCAGTAGTTTTGGGTCTACTTGGGGCCTTGTCCCAGTTTTCAGACAGTAATTTGTTTCAGTCATGTGTTAGAGATTTCGCAGACGGTTGTTCAGATGTTGATAGATGTTGTGGGACATTATTTCCCCTTTGTTTATTTCATTTGATTTATGACCATGTTTTCCGTAATATTGTGTATCTTCCGTATATCTTACTATCATATGAATTATGTGCATGATTACCAAATAGATAGGGGTGTTTTGGGCCTTCATGGTTTGGAATGCTCGTCACGGCCAGGGCCCCGGTTCGGGTCGTGACATTTGGCTGGGGAATGCCCCGAAGTACTTGTATTATTTTATTCGGGGAATGCCCCAAAGTATTTTGTACTCGGAGAACGTTCGTGATGAAGGCCCAAGGCGTAGGGTGAGGCATTGGAGCTTAGTGTAGGATTAGTTTAGAATAGGATTTACTTTTTCATATTTTTCTATTTTCGGGACTGTTTAACTCGGACCGGACATTATTTTTGTTTTGATCTTCGTTTTATTTGTTTGTTGCTTGTTTCATGTGTTTTATGTTGGTTATATATTCATAGTGTCAAATTAGCCGATATGCTTAACCAAGCGACCGTGGTCGAACTACGAGATCGAGGGGTGCCTAACACCTTCCCCTCAATCAACAGAATTCCTTAGCCGGAATCTCTGTTCGCAAATCAGTTTAAAGAGTCAAAAATTATTTTGGAAAGAACCTTTCAAAGGTGACTTGGCACACTGGATTATGTCAAGTGGCGACTCTGAATAAAAATGTAAATAATTCTTTTTTGAAATAAATTTTCAATCTTTTGTCACTTTAACAATAAAAACCCTATCGAACCTTAAAATCCAATCTTTTAGAGTTAAAAAGGGGGTGTGACAGCCAAATTTGCACTGGCCTCAGAAGTTGTTGTAGAACCCGTTTGTACTGTTCTGGACATTTGAATCAATTTTTCACATTGCTCATTAATGAATCCTTGATTCGTGACTATTTCATTGATAGTTCCTCCTTTGTTGAAGTCCTGTTCCATGGCTGCATTATCTTGATAACTCCCAAAAATTTCTTTT
>NW_025849861.1:0-1800 GCF_002878395.1 Capsicum annuum
GAACATAAAGTAAAATCTCATTTTTCAGGAGGGTCCTGAACATAAAGTAAAATCTCATTTTTCAGGGGGGTCCTGAACATAAAGTAAAGTCCCATTTTTCAGGAGGGTCCTGAACATAAAATAAAATCTCATTTTTCAGGAGGGTCCTGAACAGAAAGTAAAATCCCATTTTTCAGGAGGGTCCTGAACATAAGGTAAAATCTTACGGATGTGCATTTCCAATGGTAGTTGAATGAAGTGAAGCGAATTTGCCCCTATTTCAACAAAGAAAATTTGTCGGTTAAAAACTTAGTGGTGGCTTGTAGCTCTTGGCTTCTCAGGTATCTGGCCCAGCATTTGTTCCTTTCATCTTTGTTCCCAAATTGCTAACACTTGCCGTGTCTTGCCGCATCATTAACCCGGATCCAGATTGAGGGAAATGAGTTCTGACTCAAACAATGGATTTCCATTTTACCATGCCCCTGAGGTGCACTTTTCCAAATCTGAATATTTCTACGAATCTAATAGCCTGCCTGTTGATAGACTTCCTTTGCTTTGTGTTGAATTACGATCTTATTTCTTTCTTGTGCTGTTCCTTGGCTTTTCCTCGTATAATTGGAAAGACTGGTAATAAATTTTTGAAATCCTTTCTCGCTTGTTTTGACACAGACTTGACTAAAAATGTAAAGAAATGATTGTGACTTTATTTTGATAAATGACATAAAAAGACAAAATACATGAATATGTAAATGAAAGAAAAGGGCAATGTCCCATATTCAAAAGAAAACTTATCTGAATACGACAACCAACTCCAATGAGTATGACATGCATTTTGGATTGAGCTGCCCGATCTTCCTATCAAAACTCCCCATTTGTTGTTGAGTTCGTACCTTTTGCCGCTGAGCCGCTTCTTCAAATCCATTGGACTCATACATCACATTTGATTGACGACATCTTAAAAGACTTTTGCCAACAAATCTCTTTATTTTCGCTTTTCACTTTTCTCTTGAGCTCGCCATCGCCTTACGGTGCCCGTGAGGGTTTTCACCAATAAGACTCTCTCATTTTTATTTTTCTCCACTCACCATCGCCTTATGGTGCCTGCAAAGGTTTTTACCAGTAAGACTCTCTCATTTTTATTTCTCTCCACTCACTATCGCCTATGGTGCCTGCAGGGGTTTTCACCAATAAGACTCTCTCATTTTCATCTCTCTCCACTCACCATCGCATTATAATGCCCACGAGGGTTTTTACCTATAAGACTCTCTCATTTTTGTATTTCTTTCCTGATTTCTTATGCTGAGGGAGACAAGTGGTACTTTATAATGTATCATCAATATCCATTGTATGCTTAGCCTTAACATTATCAAAAATTGATCTGAAGGTCTTTCTTTGGTTGTAACTTAGCTTTTGGTTAAGGTTAGAAAAGATGGTAAGGGGCTCAAATGATACTTGAAGTGGGGTTGGGACTTACAACTTTTGGAATCGACTCAAACAACACATTAACTCATGCCCCAGTTTTGTTGACTGGGTGAATCTTAAATCTTTATTTGGTCGGACCGAGCCCGAAATAAGGCAGCCTACGTATCTCACTTTCGAGAGAGGAGAATCAGGTCGGATGTAGTTCCATCAGCTTGTTCTTTGTTCTGATTTGATTTTGATTTTTGATTTTTTTTTTCGACATCTATCTTTGACTCTATTTTGATTCCAAAAGAGGGATATGAAAGAAAAAATAAAACAAAGCCCAAACGGGTAAACAAGGGATGACACAATATTTGGATAGAAGAATAAAATGCCTTCATCATATCAATCTTCAAAAAT
>NW_025849862.1:0-1447 GCF_002878395.1 Capsicum annuum
ACAGAAATTAAAATCTCGTTTTTAAGGGGGGTCCTAAACAAAAGTTATAATCCTATTTTTTATGAGGTTCTTGAACATAAAGTGAAATACCATTATTTTGGAGGGTCCTGAACATAAAGTAAAATCTAATTATTTAGGAGGGTCCTGAACAGAAAGTAAAATGCCATTTTTCAAAAGCGTACTGAACATATAGTAAAATCCAACTTTTCATGAGGGTCCTGAACAGAAAGTAAAATCCCATTTTTCAGGAGGGTTCTGAACAAAATGTCAAATCCCATTTTTTAAGAGGGTCCTAAACAAAATATAAAATCTCATTTTTTAGGAGGGTACTGAACATGAAGTAAAATCTCATTTTTCTGAAGGGTCTTGAATAAAAAGTGCAATTCTATTTTTCATGAGGGTCCTGAACAGAAAGTAAAATCTCATATTACTGGAGGGTCCTGAATATAAAGTGAAATCCCATTTTTCATGAGGGTCTTTAACATGAAGTAAAAATCTAATTTTTCAGGAGGGTCCCAATAAGAAAGTAAAATCCCATTTTTCAGGAGGTTCATTAAAATAAACTAAAATTTCATTTTTCTAGAGGGTCCTGAACAGAAAGTAAAATCCCATTTTTCTGGAGGGTCCTGAACACAAAGTAAAATTCCTTTTTTCAGGAGGGTCCTTAACATGAAGTGAAATCCAATTTTTCAGGAGGGTCCTGAACAGAAAGTAAAATTCTATTTTTCAAGAGGTTCCTGAACAGAAAGTAAAATCTCATTTTTAAGGAGGATCCTCAATAGATAGTGAAATCTCATTTTTCAGGATGGTCCAGAACAAAAGGTAAAATCTCATTTTTGAGGAGGGTCCTGAACACAAAGTAAAATCCTATTTTTAAGGAGGGTCCTGAACATAAAATGAAATCTTATTATTCAGGAGGGTCCTGAACAGAAAGTAAAATCTAATTTTTCTAGAGAGTCCTGAACATAAAGTAAAATCTCATTTTTCAGGAGGATCCTGAATAGAAAGTAAAATCCCATTTTTCAGGAGGGTTCTGAACAAAATGTGTAATCCCATTTTTAAAGAGGGTCCTAAGCAAAATATAAAATCCCATTTTTCAGGAGGGTATTGTACATGAACTTAAATCCCATTTTTCAGGAGGGTCTTGAACATAAAGTGCAATTCTATTTTTCATGAGGGTCCTGAACAGAAAGTAAAATCTCATATTACAGGAGGGTCCTGAACATAAAGTGAAATGCCATTTTTCAGATGGGTCCTGAACACAAAGTAAAATCTCATTTTTCAGGAGGGTCCTGAACATAAAGTGAAATCCTATTATTCGGGAGGGTCCTGAACACAAAGTAAAATTCCTTTTTTTAGGAGGGTCCTTAACAAGAAGTGAAATCCAATTTTTCAGGAGGATCCTGAATAGTAAGTGAAATCTCATTTTTCAGGAGGGTCCAGAACA
>NW_025849863.1:0-1235 GCF_002878395.1 Capsicum annuum
TCCTGAACATAAAGTAAAATTCCATTCTTCAGGAGGGTCCTGATCATAAAGTAAAATCCTATTTTTCAGGAGGGTCCTGAACATAAAGTAAAATCCCATTTTTTAAGAGCATCCCGAAAAGAAAGTAAATTCCCCAATTTTAGGAGGGTCCTGAATAGAAAGTAAAATTTTGTTTTTCAAGAGGGTCCTGAACCGCAAATAGAATCCCATTTTTCAGGAGGATCCTGAACAAAAAGTAAATTCGCAATTTTCAGGAGGGTCATAAATAGGAAGTAAAATTCTTTTTTTCAGGAGGATCCTGAACAGCAAATAGAATCCCATTTTAGAGGAGGCTCCTGAAAAGAAAGTAAAATCCCATTTTTCAGGAGGGTCCTGAACATAAAGTAAAATCCTATTTTTCAGAAGGGACCAGAACAGCAAGTAAAATCCCATTTTTCAGGAGGGTCCTGAACAGCAAGTAAAATCCTATTTTTTAGGAGGGTCTTGAACAGCAAGTAAAATCCCATTTTTCAGGAGGGTCCAGAAAAGCAAGTAGAATCCCATTTTTCAGGAAGGTCCTGAACAGATAGTAAAATCTCATTTTTCAGGAGGGTCCTGAACAGCCAGTAAATTTTCTATTTTTAAGGAGGGTCCTTAACAGAAAGTAAAATCCCATTTTTCAGGAGGGTCCTGAACAGAAAGTAAAATCCCATTGTTCAGGAGGGTCCGGAACATAAAGTTAAATCCCATTCTTCGGGAGGGTCCTGAACATAAAGTAAAATCCTATTTTTTAGGAGGGTCCTGAACATAAAGTAAAATTCTATTCTTCAAGAGAGTGCTGATCATAAAGTAAAATGCTATTTTTCAGGAGAGTCCTGAACATAAAGTAAAATCCCATTTTTCAAGAGGGTCCTGAAAAGAAAGTAAATTCCCAATTTTTAGGGGGGTTCTGAACAGAAAGTAAAATTTCATATTTCAGGAGGGTCCTTAACAACAAGTAGAATCCTATTTTTCAGGAGAGTCCTTAACAGAAAGTAAAATCCCTTTTTTCAAGAGGGTCCTGAACATAAAGTAAAATCCTATTTTTCAGGAGGGTCCTGAACATAAAGTTTAATCCCATTCTTCAGGAGGGTCCTCATCATAAAGTAAAATCCTATTTTTTAGGAGGGTCCTGAACATAAAGTAAAATTCCATTCTTCAGGAGGGTCTTGATCATAAAGTGAAATCCTATTTTTCAGGAGGGTCCTGAACATAAT
>NW_025849864.1:0-3403 GCF_002878395.1 Capsicum annuum
TTCCACTTTGTGAGAATATGCTAGTTATGTTGCTTTTGTCGCTTGAACGCTTCAAAAGCATAGGCATTGCATGTTGAATCCTTCAAAAATAACTCATTTTCTGAGGATCCAACCCGAATTTGACGACATTTTTTAAGAGTCCGAATAACATAACATTGAATTACATACTTTATGAGTCAATTCCTCGTATTGTCACTCAACTTAGCAAAATGTCCCACTAAAGTCATTTATCTTTTTTTTTATTCCAATAATATCATTCAAGTTTGTGCATTTTCCTTACAAACTAATAATTGTTAAAAGTGACTCAAAAAATGATCAAAATAGTCCATCAAGTTTGAAATTTGAATTTAAATAGTCCTTATTTTTTACATGAAATATTAATAGGCCTCCAACTATTTTTACTTTTGTACTTCTTAAATTAGTTTTTAATATATTTTATTTTATCAATAAGTGCATAGTATAATTAAAAAAAGACACAAATCATAATATTAAAAACAAATTAAGAGAGCTGGAGAAGCGTCTACGGATAAAGCATTGTATCCATATATTTTATCAATAAGTACATAATATAATTAAAAAAGACACAAATCATAATATTTTAACGAATTAAAAAGACAAAGAATGTCAAATTAGAGTTTAAAATAAGTAGTTATATTTTAATTGAAATAAATAAGAAGTACATTTATTTTCCAAATTGGTAAATGTATTCAGTTTTTACAGCCAATTTGATGAGGCGATATTATAATTTTCTTTGAAATAATATCACAAGATTGATAAAAATAATATTGAAACCTTAAAACATTTTAAAGTTACGAAATGGTTATATAGAATCACCTAATTTTATTTGATAGTGAATGATTGATGTTATTATCATGGTATCCGTTAATATGCATTATTTTTTTTTTTTAAATAAACCCCTTAAAAAAATTTATATATTGTTCCTCTACTAGCTAGAGACCCTAGTTTTTTTTTTCGATTTGCAAGAATTCATCGTCTTCTTTATGAATTATAATTTTTTTCGATAATAATTTGGAGTAGAAGAAACTTACAACTAACTTGAACTATTTTATCAAAAATAAAGATTAATCCTAAAATGAATAAATATAGAATATTATTTTATTATTGAACTCCTAAGTTTCCAAATCAATTGAGTACATATAAGCTTATTTCTAACTATTTTAATTGTAATTTTTGGTGGACGTCGTTAGATTTAATATCATAGATAAAAGTTGAAAAAAGATTGTACTCACTAAGTTTTATAGTTGAAAGGTTATTGATATTTCGTATTGTTAACTAATAAGGATCATTTAAATTCAAAGTTCAAACTTAAGGGATTGTTTTGATCATTTTTCTCTCATCTTTTGAGTCACTTTTAACAATTATTGATTTTTAAGAAAAATGCATAAAATTTGTCGAACTTAGTTCGATGATATTATTGGAATAAAAAAAAGGTAAATGACTTTATTGGGATATTTCCCTAAGTTGAGTGACAATATGAGGAATTTACTCCATACTTTATGCATCAATTACTAAACTATAACATTGTTTTGTTTTCCATACAAGAAACGGTAAAAATTAAATGCAAGAGTGAAAGAACAAAGATAATAGTGGAGCATTAATACTCACTTTATACAAAGGAATTCCATTGATAAATTCATCAACATTATCAACAATTCAAACAAATCACAACAAAAGGAGTTGGCTTCTTGGTTCAATCTTCTTATTTTTTCGAGATAAAGGTCTGCGTACACTCTATCCGTCTCAAACCTCACTTGTGTGATTACTACATGAAAAGTAGTAGAGCCAAGTTTATGTAAATAAACAATGGAATTATTCGTGGGTTCGCCCCTGTACACTGGATGATATGATATGAGTTTAAATGAAGAATCGAGGCTTCATATAATCGATTTTAGCCTTCCGTGTGAGAATACACTGATAGTGGCGGATCTAGGTTTATATAAACTACCCGGCATAACAAATATAAGTCCCTAATTTTTGTCCTATTCTCAATAAGTAGTATGTTTGTCCTTTTTTTTCGTTTTTGTCCATTTCAAACATAATTTTTTTTCTAGACAATTTCTTAATTTTAGCTTTTCACTCCATAAGATTGATCTAAATTTAATTTAATCCCACGAGATTTAAAAATATCCCTATTTTTTTTTAAACTTTATAAATTAAAATGGAGGAACTAATAATTATCCAGAATAGTAGCTTTTTGGTCCCTCAAGGGCAGAGCTAGAGCTTCCGTTAAGAGTTCGATCGGTTGAATAAGTAGTTTTGATCTAAATCCTATATATGTTCATCTTAAGACATTAATTACAATTAATAGTAATAGTTTATCAAAATTACAAGTCATAACAAAAGTAGCAATATTTTGCCCTTTGTTGAAAAGCACGTGACTTGTACTCATAATATTACCTTACCCTTTTTTCACGCTACTTTACCAATATCACGCTACTTTACCAATTTCAGTTTCCTTCACTCTTTTTTTTTTTTTTTTTCAAATACTGTATTTTTCTCTCAAATTCTTGATAAACATTGTCTCCATCTGTTAAGTTAAGTAGATTTTGCAGTTAATTCATGTTATATTTTTCATAATCTCTTTTATGTAATTTATTGTCGCAATTTTTTTTTCAACTTATTCCGCACTTTGATTTTTTGGAGATTTTCTCTCTCAAATTGTGATAAACAAAGTTTCCCATCAAATAAAATAAGTTAATTTTACAGTTATTGGAAGTTATATTTTTCATAGACTTCATACATTCAAGTTTTATCATCTTTTTTTCTTCAAATTTCTTCTGCATTTTTGGCTTTGGTTTTTTGTTTGTGTTGAAATTTCTGGAGTTCTGATATAATGGCAGATGACAAGGTAGTAGTTCAATTAGAGGTATTCTAACGGTGAATTTTGTTTTCGATGAACTACCCTCTTTCAGTCTTGATTTAACAAAAGATAAAGATGTTAACTTAATATCTACTAATATTCAGTCGAAGAAAGGTATTAGCATAGAAGAGGTGAGATCAAAGCAGCGTAACAATTCAGAGAAGATTGCGAAAATCATGAAACTGAAAGCATTGACAAAATCATCATCTCCAAAACCCATAAAAGTTCAATAATCGATGAAAAAGAGAAAGTCAGTCGAAAAAGAAGAAGCTAGTAAAATATCTAGTTCCGTTTCATCTGATTATGAATCCGAAGAAGAGAAATTGAAGGAGGTAATTTTGTATGTATTTGTATTTTTATTGTTTTGGAACTGTATGTCCATATATATATTTTATATATACATTTTGATAAACTATCTGCTTATGTGAGAGTTACTGTTAAGATATGAAATTATAGTTGATAATGTGAAGATATGTATTTGTTACTTTTAAGATATGTATTTTGTATTTTAAAAATATATGT
>NW_025849865.1:0-1062 GCF_002878395.1 Capsicum annuum
TCTTTAACTGTTTGGTCTTTTGCAATAGATTACTCATCTATTGCAACATGTTAATTGAAATCGTAATTGAACTTATCAATTCATCTTTAATTTTAGTTAAATCAATATTGTTATTACTAAAAATGTCTTAATTTGAATCATTTCAAATAAAACTGGTCAATTAACACTTTACTCCAGACGAATATACTTAGATGATCATGTAATTACTATGAGATTAATTGAAATCGTAATTAAATTATCAATTCATCTTTAATTTTAGTTAAATCAATTTAGTTATTACTAATAGTTACTTAATTTTAATTATTTCAAATCAAATTAGTCAATTGATCATTCTACTTAAGACGAAACACTTAGTTGATCATGTAATTACTATAAAATTAATTGAAATTGTAAGTGAACTTACTAATTCATCTTTAATTTTAGTTAAATCAACATAGTTATTTCTAATTATGGCTTGGTTTGAATCATTTCAAATAAAATTGGTCAATTGATCACTCTACTCAGGACGAACACACTTAGTTGATCGTGTAATTACCATGAGATTAATTGAAATAGTAATTGAACTTATTAGTACTAGTTAAATCAATTTAATTATTATTAATAAAATGGCTTAATATGAATCAATAGATGACTAAGATATTGCAAAAGATGAGTAATCTGTTGAAAATGACCAAACAGATAAAGACATTTGTTGCAGCAGATTAGTCACCTATTGCAATAGATTAGTAATATGTTGGAAATAACAAACAGATAAAGTCATATGTTGCAACAGATTGTTCATCTATTGTAAATGACCAACAGATAAAGACATTTATTACAACAGATGACTAATCTATTGCAACATATGTGTATATCTGTTTGATAATTTTCAACAAATGACTCATCTATTGCAACAGCTTAAATCTATTGCAATAGGTTATACACTTAAATGATTATGTAATTACTATGAGATTAATTGAAATTGTAATTATTAAATCAATTTGGCTATTACTAATAATGGTTTAATTTGAATCATTTCAAATAAAATTAGTCAATTGATCACTCTACTCAGAACGAACACAC
>NW_025849865.1:1162-2499 GCF_002878395.1 Capsicum annuum
CAAATAAAATTAGTCAATTGATCACTCTACTCAGAACGAACACACTAAGATGGTCATGTAATTAATATGAGAATAATTGAAATCGTAATTGAACTTATCAATTCATCTTTAATTTTAGTTATATCAATGTAGTTATTACTAATAATATCTTAATTTGAATCATTTCAAATAAAATTGGTCAATTAACACTTACTCAAGACGAATACACTTAGATGATCATGTAATGACTAACTATGAGATTAATTGAAATCGTAATTAAAATTATCAATTCATCTTTAATTTTAGTTAAGTTAATTTAATTATTACTAATAATTGATTGATTTTAATTATTTCAAATAAAATTGGTCAATTGATCATTCTACTTAAGACGAAACACTTAGTTGATCATGTAATTACTATAAAATTAATTGAAATTGTAAGTCAACTTCTAATTTATCTTTGATTTTAGTTAAATCAATATAGTTATTTCTAATTATGGTTTGGTTTTAATCATTTCAAATAAAACTGGTCAATTGATCACTCTACTTAGGACGAACACATGTAGTTGATAGTGTAATTACCATGAGATTAATTGAAACAGTAATTGAACTTATTAATTCATGTTTAATTCTAGTTAAATAGATTTAGTTATTACTAATATATTAACTTAATATGAATCAATAGATGACTAACATGTTGCAAAAGATGAGTAATCTGTTGAAAATGACTAAACAGATAAGACATCTGTTGGAAATGACCAAACAGATAAAGATATCTGTTGGAAATGACCAAACAAATATAAACATATGTTGCAACAGATAACTAACCTGTTGCAATAAATGACTCATATATTGAAAATTATCAAACAAATATAGACATTTATTGCAACAGATGACTAAGTTGTTTCAACAGATGACTCATCTGTTGAAAATTATCAAACATATAGGATATATGTTGGAAATAATTTAAAATAGTAAAGCTCAGATGTTTTTTAAGAGAACTCAAATATTTGTCCCCTTGTCTAAGGTCTTGTCTTTAATTTTGGTTAAATCAATTTAGTTATTACTAATAATTGTTTAATTTGAATCATTTTAAATAAAATTTATCAATTGATCATTCTATTAAGGACAAATACATTAATTGAAATTGTAAGTAGACTTATCAATTCATCTTTAATTTAGTCAAAATCAATTTATTTATTACTAATAATGACTTAATTTGAATCATTTGAAATAAAATTGGTCGATTAATCACTCTCCTCGAGACGAATACACATAGTTGATCATGTAATTACTATGAGATTAATTGAAATTGTAAGTGAACTTATCAATTCATCTTTAATTTTAGTTTTATCAACT
>NW_025849866.1:0-879 GCF_002878395.1 Capsicum annuum
TCCCAATACTCAGCCCATTTCTATTCCTCCTTACCGTATGGCCCCTGCAGAACTTAAGGAGTTGAAAGAGCAACTCAAAGATCTACTAGATAAGGGTTTCATAAGGCCCAGTATTTCTCCTTGGGGTGCTCCTGTGTTGTTTGTAAGAAAGAAAGATAGCTCTTTGCATATATGCATTGATTACCGCCAACTGAATAAAGTCACCATAAAAAATAAGTACCCGCTTTCGAGAATAGATGATTTGTTTGACCAATTGCAAGGTGCAAGTTATTTCTCAAAGATAGACTTTCATTTTGGCTATCATCAACTCAAAGTTAGGGAGTGTGACATCCCAAAAATTGCTTTTCAAACTCTTTATGGCCATTTTAAGTTTCTTGTTATGTCTTTTGGGTTAACTAATGCCCCAGCATCTTTTGTGGACCTCATGAATTGAGTGTTCAGACCATATCTGGATATGTTTGTCATAGTGTTCATCAATGATATACTGGTGTACTCCCGTAGTGAGGATGAATATTTTGATCATCTCCGAACTGTCTTGCAAACCCTTAGAGATCATAAGTTGTTTGCCAAGTTCAGTAAGTTTGAGTTTTGGCTAAGGTCAGTTACTTTTCTGGGTCATATCATTTCTTCCGAGGGTATTAGAGTTGACCCTAAAAGACCGAAGCTATTAGAAATTGGCCTAGACCTATTTCTCCGACTGATATCTGAAGTTTCTTGGGTTTAGCTGGCTATTACCGCTATTTTGTTGAGGGTTTCTCCTCTATAGCATCTCCTATGACTCGGTTGACCCAAAAGAAAGTAAAGTTCTTATGGTCTGAATCTTGTGAGAAGAGTTTTCAAGAGTTGAAGACTCGACTCACTTCAGCCCCTGTTTTGACT
>NW_025849866.1:979-1120 GCF_002878395.1 Capsicum annuum
GGTTGGTCCAAAAGAAAGTAAAGTTCTTATGGTCTGAATCTTGTGAGAAGAGTTTTCAAGAGTTGAAGACTCGACTCACTTCAGCCCCTGTTTTGACTTTGTCTGATGGTGTTAATAGTTTTATGGTGTACTATGATGCTT
>NW_025849867.1:0-1375 GCF_002878395.1 Capsicum annuum
GTTGTGGGTCTCATTGTGGCCCTGTAAAAATTCTCTTGTTAGAAAATTGGGAAGGGAATTATTTTCTCCTTTAATAAATTCAATTTGAAAATCAAAGCTAGATAGGAGAGCTTGCCATCTAGCAAATATTTGTTTTAAAACAACATTTTTTACATCTTTCTATAAAATCTCTTTGGCTGATTTACAATCAACACGTAATAGAAATTCTTTATTGACAAGATCATCTTGAAATTTTGTGATACATAGCACTATAGATAAAATTTCCTTTTTAACAGTGCTATAATTTTTCTGTGCAGGATTCCATATTCCATATGTGAACCTGACTAGTTGTTCGGGAGAGTTATCATCAACCTTTTATTTTAAGATACCTCCATACCCTATATCTGAAGCATCAGTTTCTACTATCATGAAGGCTTCAGGGTTAGGAATGCCTAAGCAAGGAAGGTTCTGGACTAATCCTTTAATTTTAATGACAGCATTGGTTTGATCAGAACTCCAAGAAACTGGGGTTTTCTTGAGTCTTTTATACAGAGGTTCACAGACCTGCCTAATGTTAGGAATAAAATCTGCAACATAATTGAGACTTCCTAGAAATCTTTGGAGTTGAGTCATATCAATAATTTCATTAGGAAATTTGGAGGAGAACTCAATGGCTTTACAAATAGGTTTGTAGCTACCCTGATAAAGATCATGTCCTAAGAATCTTATAGATGTCTGAAAGAGCTTCATCTTTTTGGCACTAACAACCAAACCATTAAATTTAACAATTTTGAAGAAAGTGTCTAAATGTTTAAAATGGGAATCAATGTTGTCTGAGAAGATAAGCACGTCATCAATATAAACAATCGACATATAAGTATAAGGATTGAAAATATTGTTCATAATATTTTGAAACTCTGATGGAGCATTTTTTAGACCAAAGGGCAAGACGTTCCACTCATAATGTCCAAATGGGACGTTAAAAGCCGTCTTGTATTTATCTTTTTCAGCAATTTGAATTTGCCAGAATCCAGACTTCATATCAAACTTTCTGTAAAGATTAGCTTTAAAAGTTCGTTTTAATAGATCCCTTTTATTAGGAATCGGATGTCTGATCCATTTTAATACCGCGTTCAAAGGCTTGTAATTTATTACAAGCCTAGGAGTTCCTCGCTCCTTTTCTGCACTGTTGTTGACATAAAAGGCAGAGCAACTCCAAGGAGAATTAGAGGTTCTAATAATACCATTCTTTAGAAGATGGTCAATTTCCTTCTTGTAGATTTCCATCATTTCTTGGTTCATTTGGATGGGCCTGGCTTTAGAGGGAATAGTTTGTTCGTCAAACCCCGAAATGTAAGGAAGTTTCACTAAATGTTTTTTTCCGTTCCCAAAAAGC
>NW_025849868.1:0-309 GCF_002878395.1 Capsicum annuum
TTTGACCCCTAGAAGACGTACCTTTTAGTTGAGTCATTTCCCTTGATTCCTAGAAGACGTACCCTTTAGTCGAGTCATTCCCTTTGATTCCTATAAGATGTACCTTTCAGTCGAGTCATCCCCCTGGATTCCTATAAGACATAACTTTTAGTCGAGTCATCCCCTTTGAGCCCCAGAAGACGTACCTTTTAGTCGAGTCATCCCCTTTGATTCCTATAAGACATACCTTTTAGTCAAGTCATCCCCTTTGATTCCTATAAGACGTATCTTTTAGTCGAGTCATCCCCTTTGATTCCTATAATACATACC
>NW_025849868.1:409-1195 GCF_002878395.1 Capsicum annuum
TGAGTCATCCCCTTTGATTCCTATAAGACGTACCTTTTAGTCGAGTCATCTCCTTTGACCCCTAGAAGACGTACCTTTTAGTCGAGTCATTTTCCTTGATTCCTAGAAGACGTACCTTTTAGTCAAGTCATCCCCTTTGATTCCTATAAGACTTACCTTTTAGTCGAGCCATCCCTTTTGACCCCTAGAAGACGTACCTTTTAGTCGAGTCATTTCCTTTGATTCCTATAAGACGTACCTTTTAGTCGAGTCATCCCCTTTGATTCCTATAAGACGTACCTTCTAGTCGAGTCATCCCCTTTGAGCCCTAGAAGACGTACCTTTTAGTCGAGTCATTTCCTTTGATTCCTAGAAAACGTACCTTTTAGTCGAGTCATTCCCTTTGATCCCTATAATACGTACCTTTCAGTCGAGTCATCCCCCTGGATTCCTATAAGACATACCTTTTAGTCGAGTTATCCCCCTTGATTCCTAAAAGACGTACCTTTTAGTCGAGTCATTCCAATTAACTCATAGAAAATGCATTTCTTTATTTGGGATAATTTTCTTTTCAATTTTGATGTGATTTCAGGAGCATGCCCGAAGCACAGGGTGAATAAATGGAAAACCAAGCAACAAGGTGAAGAAATTAAATGTTAAACAGATTGAAAAATAGCAAGTCAAGAGCCCGCCTGCAGAACATGGTGAAAAAAAATTTGAAAGTATAGCAACAAGTTGATAAACTAGCAAGTCAGGAACACGCCTGGAGAACAAGGTGTAGAAATTGAAAAGCATAGAAACAAGTTG
>NW_025849869.1:0-1440 GCF_002878395.1 Capsicum annuum
TTCCTTTTATTTCGTCAAATATATTATTACCAAATATTATTTTCTGACCTGTTCCTTCTTCATTTAAATATTCTTCCTTTGTTATTATTTTTATATCTTCTTCAGTCATTTGATTTATCTGATTTACTATCTATTTCATTATTTGTTTCATTTTTCGAAATTTCATATATACTATCTTCACTTTCCAATTCGTAATCTATATAATCTATTTGCATATATTTTGTATTTTCTATCTTTATTTCTGATATTTGTTTCTTTTTTGGGTCTTTAGGCATTTTACAATCTCTAGCTAAATGTCCTAGTTTTCCACAATTATAACAAGCACATTCTTTTATAGATTTCTTTTTCCTATATGGTCTTTTATATTTAATTTTTTTTTTACATAATATCTTTTTCTTGGTTTCTTATACTTATATTTTGACTTTCTATACTTCTTATATTTCTTATGTCTTTTTATTTTCTTATAATATTTTTCTTCAAATCCAAATTGAGGTGTTATTTTATCCTTGCAACATAATAAATTCCTTAGTAATGTTTTTTCCATTTTTATTTCTTCTCTATATTTTTCACATATATTTCTATACCATTATTGTAGAAATTTTTTTCTTGCTCCTAGGGTATCTACTATTTTTGCTTCATCCCAATTCTTTATTATTTTTTTTAACTAAATGGTTTAGGTAATTTACTAAAATATAATCTTCTTACTTCTTTACTTTCTTCGGTATTGTATGCTCCCTTATAATAGTATTCTTTAAATGCACACATATATTCATCTATATATCACATATTACATAATACTAGTTTTAACATTAAATTTCTATTTGTATCTTTTTCTTTGTTTTGTTCTTCTTCTTCTGTTGTCATACTGCTAAATTCATCTCTTATAGCTATTTCATATTTTTCAATATGTCTATAGGTGTTAGTTTAATTACTGTTGTTCCTTTTGTTTTTTTATTAGCCTTAATACCTTCTTACTATCTTCAGTTAAATTTAAAAACTATAATTTTGTTGTTCCTATTAGTGTTCTTTCTATATATTCTGGTGTATCTATTGCATTTATACCATTGTCTAATAATTCTTTTGTTATATATCCTATCTATAATTGTATCATTTTATTTACATCTATTACACAGTCTAAGTCGAAGAAATTATAATTTTTATTGATTATTTGTTTTGGTGTCCATTTGTTATATTTATCCTTTAGGTTATATTTTTTAAACTTATCTTTATAATAATATGTATGTTTTCTCATTTCTGATATACTAGGTATTATTTTTTTATCGTCCTTTTTATCAAGAATGTTTATTTTCGTGTTTGTATTTTCTAAGTTTTCTTTATTAATTATTTCTTGTTTTTCATTTATTTTAAGTTTTTCTATATTTGTTCAGATTTCTGTATATGTTTCACTACTTTCCGAATCATAATTATCTGTTTCTTCAG
>NW_025849870.1:0-1468 GCF_002878395.1 Capsicum annuum
ACAATATCCCATGATAATGAGTTGTACTTCCCATACCACTTAGTATTTAAGGGGTACTCTTCGATAATGTTGTCATCACAAGTGTAAGCAAAATTGACAAGTAGATCAATCTCCAAGTTAAAATTGTTTCCTGAAATATTGACTTAATAAGGAAGAGTACTTCTAGCATTACGAAATTGGGGAAACACATGAATTTGACTAGCAGATGTGGATGACTCCATTATTTGATGAAACTAATCGAAGCGTAAATATTGAAGTTTGCAACTGGACTCAGAAGTATATATAGAGGAAAAAAAAGGTGTTTTCCGTTGTTGTGAAGGATTAGGACTTGCACTTGGATTCCTAGCTGTAACCAAAATACGCCTGAAATAACTTACCAAAACATAGATATTTTAAGTTCTTAACAATTGTAATTTATAATACTTTTTATATAATTTTTGAATAATATATGCTACGCTCCTTGCCCAGAATTTTGTGTAGACGACAGCCAATTATATTTTAAAAATAATTTAAATTTTTGATCATGGAGATTTATAATATTTTTTCTATCTCAACTTATGTGGCACAATGCTTACATGACCATAATAATTAATTAGGGGTGATATAGTAAAATCACGACTTAAGCAGCTGAAGTAGAAATCAGTCAATTTTTTTAAATTTTTCTTGTTAATTATTGTTATTTACATTACTTTATATTTCATTTTCAAATAATGTATATTGCTTTATATCTTCTTCTGTTTTGTCCCAATTTATGTGGCGCTAATATAATTTTGATAGTCAATCAAATATTTTATGTTGACATATCATTTTGTTATTCTTATTTTCCTAATACATAAATGACTTATAATAAGGAGTGATATAGTAAAACCGTCGTTCGAAAGATGAAAATTTAATTTAAACATTAAGAGTTAATTTCGTATTTTATGTCTATTTTATTTTTCTTTAAATATTAATTATTTTTTTAATACCTAGATTACTCATAATAATTAATTAAGAGCGATTAATTATGTTATTACTATAAAAATTAATATAATTTTATTATATCCAAAAGTAATCATCGATAATTTACCGGAATAGTATATTAATTAAATACGGGATGCTATATTTACATATACAAAATATGATATTATTAAAAATTATTGGATAGTGCACTGTATTTATCTTTCACAATAATAAAATTTTACTATATATTTTTCTTTATTTCTTTTTAACTTGATACATATTGACCTAACATAAATTCTAAGAAAATATTCATTAGAAATTTATTTTATTAAATTAAATTTATTAATTTTGTAATTTAAAAATTTAAAGTTAGGTTTAAATGTTAGTATTTCTGTAAAAGTAAAAAGTAATTTAAAAATTTAATTTTCTAAAATAAATAATTAAATAAAAAGATTATTTTTTTTATATAAAAGTCAATTAAAACAATAAAATTGATTTACTTTAAATATTTAGTTGCAATTAATTA
>NW_025849871.1:0-1430 GCF_002878395.1 Capsicum annuum
AATTTCATAATTGGAAAAGGACAAAGTTGGGGGGAATAGTACAATTTGAATTTATTTTTTTGTGGGAATTGGATAATAGTTATGAGAGTTATTGAGAATTTTGGGGTTATTTAAAATATAACCCCAATTGGAATTTAAAATTTAGCCATATTTATTTATTTTGACCAAATTAAAAATTAATTGACGAATTGCATTGCAATTATGACCAATTTTCAATTATTGTCAAATCTAATAGATTGGCTAAATTAAATTAAAATTTGATATGAATTAATACCTTTTTTTTTATCACGAGCTTCTTGATTTAATAAAATGAATGCATATTTATCCAAATAAATTATTTTTGAGAATAAATTATATTTCAATTAAGATTTTAATCATTTGAATTTATTTTCAAGATAAGTCTTACTTAAATTCGATATTTTGTAAAATAAATATTTAAGTAACAAATTATATAATCTCGTATAAATGACCACGATAGTATATAATCGCTACCTAAAATGACAAAATCACGTACGAAAAATATTTTAAGTTTTTCTTATTTGGATGAAATAATTTTTTGGTTTATTAAAAACTGAAGAAACTCAGGATTAAATTTAGTCGTGGAGGAAAAAAATTAGGTGTCAACAGCTGTTCCCTCCCTTTGGGTAGGGTGGATGTAAGTAACCCTAGGCAAAGGGAGGTTGACGTTCCTAATTTTTGTACGACCATAGATTCGAATCTGAAAGAGGTTGGTTTTCGCACGAGTTTCATAGAGTCATGGCCGGACCTCGGTATTAGGTTTCCTACATATCTCAGGTTACATGAGAATTCAGGCCACTTGTAGTTCATAGAGCTTGATTTAAAGCACGATTTTCAAAAAAATCACTAGTTATCTCAGTTTTAGAGTGTTTGATAAAATCGAGAAAATGGGGAATAAAGGGATTAGGGGGAGGTTGGAATGCAACCGAGTTTTCTACATAGATCCCAGCCTACATATCCCCAAGATTTTAGGGAATCAGACTGCTTGTAGTTTGACTCAATCGGTAGAAAAGAGTCTTTTATTTCAGACTATCTTTGGCTCTGAATGAGTGACAAGTTGATCGAGTTGTAGAAAAGAGGCTTGTAACCTCTTAACCATGAATGTGGGATCCTTCACATCCATAGTCAAGAACTTACCTAAACATAATTTCCAAAACTGTAAGTGTGTTGCCACCCGAATTTGAAAAAAAGAGAAGGTTACCCTCGGCATGAGTTTAAAAATATCCCAAAGGTGAAGCTGAAACTAGAATATCCTGAAATACCCACATGCCTTCTAACAGGGGTGTGGTTAGATGGTGGTGGTGATCATCCTTTAGCTAGCGTCCAAAGAGTTTGACGTCCCTCTTTAGACTATGTCCCATTTTGCTGCTAAGAAAGAGTTCCACGTTGTGCTGCGTCCTACCTGAAGTCGT
>NW_025849872.1:0-739 GCF_002878395.1 Capsicum annuum
TATTAAAGTGACAAAATGAAGATTGGTTTCGAAAAAAGGATTATTTACATTTTTTATTCAGAGTCGCCACTTGGCATAATCTGGTGTGCCAAGTCACCATTGGAAAATCCTTTTCAAAACCAATTGACTCTTTAAACTGGTTTGCGAACAGAGATTCCAGCTAAGGAATTTTGTTGACCGAGGGGAAGGTGTTAGGCACCCCTCAATCCCGTGGTTTGACCGCGGTCGCTTGACAGAGTGTATCGGCTAAATTGACACTACGATGTACAAACTACACAAAACATGTAAAACAATCAAACAAACAAACAAAAACCAAAGGGATCCGAAATATAGTGTCCAATCCGAGTTATACAGTCCCTAAATAAAAATACTGAAATAACCTACACTAGTCCTAAACTATGCTTTACCCGATGCCTCGGGCCTTGATCACGAGCATCCTTTGCGTACAAAATTCTTCGGGGCATTCCCCGGTGAGTAAATACAAATTACCTCGGGGCATTCCCCGGTTAAATAAATACACTTTTCAAATACGACAAACAAAACATTCAACAAATATTTCAAACATTCCAACACTACACCAATTCTAAACTTGCCTACCCGAGCTTACTGTTTGCCTACCCGCTCGACGACATATCACATTCAACATCAACAACGTATCAAAAATATCGTAATATTCACTTTTATCAATTTTCGATTTCCGTCCCCAAATTTGTTTCAACCAACATGATTAAATAAGTCT
>NW_025849872.1:839-2011 GCF_002878395.1 Capsicum annuum
CCCCGGTGAGTAAATACAAATTACCTCGGGGCATTCCCCGGTTAAATAAATACACTTTTCAAATACGACAAACAAAACATTCAACAAATATTTCAAACATTCCAACACTACACCAATTCTAAACTTGCCTACCCGAGCTTACTGTTTGCCTACCCGCTCGACGACATATCACATTCAATATCAACAACGTATCAAAAATATCGTAATATTCACTTTTATCAATTTTCGATTTTCGTCCCCAAATTTGTTTCAACCAACATGATTAAATAAGTCTCAATTAAATCAACCAATCAAACTACAATAATTAATGAAGCTCAAACACACAATCACAAAATAACCATCAAACTCAAACATGAATTACACGAATCAATGACATCACAGACAAAAATGAAAAGAGATATCGTTGAAGAATTTGGACCTCAATTTTATTTCAAATCGGATTGATCGACTGAGACCACTTCACGGGCTCAACGAATCTTGACTCTATAACCCGATAATCCACGGATAGAATCTCAATAGGAATCATACGTCAGGATTATGGATCAACTCAGCCACGAAACCAAAACAGTTGAAGAAGGACAATTGGAACAAGATTTGCGAACTGCTCGACGGTGATTAGCTACTGTAAAATCAACCAATATCGGTTGTGGATGTGTTTTTCGACTGGGATGGATTTTCCGATGAAATCTCGCTGACTGTTCATCGAAAATAGAGCTGGGACCCGCTTGAATAGGCGAAGTTGGTCGGTGTTGAGGCATTTGGTCGCTGGTTTCGAGAGCTCAGGGGTCAGAACTGGTTTTCTTGTGAGTTCGCACAACTAATAGGTTATTTTCGGTGGTGATTCCGGCAGGACGATGGTCGATCGATTGGAAGTGGTGGTGGCAGAGACGATAGAAGAAGCTAAAGCAAAGGGGGATGGCGTGCTAGCTGGTTTCTCAGGTGGAAGGCAGTGCAATGATGGTGGGGCTGGTTACTGGGGGCGACTGTTATGGTGCTCCGTCCATCGAAGGCCGGAGAGAATAGAGGTAGGGAGAAAGAGATCGTAGATCGAGAGAGAGCTAGCTGATAGCGTGGCGGTCGAGAGAGAGGGGAAGAGAAGCTATCCGGTGCTGAGCTGGCCGGCGTCAGCCATGGATGCCGATGGAGAGGAGAGAAGAGGTGTAGAGAGAGAA
>NW_025849873.1:0-4353 GCF_002878395.1 Capsicum annuum
ATGTTTGTTCAATTTTAGAAGCCATGAGTATTTTCCTTGTTGCCTCACCCCTTTACTTTTGCAAGGTTATGTTGTTTGTTTCTTGCATTAATACATTGAATATGGCTTTCTTCATTTCACCTTTATTCATTCTTGTATGAACATAAATCATGAGGCATGTAAGTGGGTGTCTTTGCTTTGCATTTTATTTGTTGACTCTCATTCTTGTGCAAGTGTGCTTATCATTGTCATCCAAAATTGGTTCTTGATATTTTCTTTTGCTTTGAAATATGTCATTTTTATGCCTTGAACGTATATTAATTTCTTTATCTTTTCTTTGCATGCAAAAAAAATGTCTCGAGTCCAAATGGATTCCTCTTCTCTTGCATTTCATAATGGGCCAATGAGGTCTACCCCTTCGAGTCAAGTTTGAAGTTTAAACCCGAGGTCCACTATATGGCGTGCGGATGCTATAAGATAGACGAAGAAGGAAAATGGGTCAAAACCCATTGATGAGGTCATTAAGAGACTTGAAAAGTCTCAATTTTTATTAGTCTTCTTTTTATTTATTCATTTAGTCATTTATTTATTTATCTCAGCCTCAAAGCCAAAGTTTTATAAAATATAGGTGGAGCAAAACTCGAGACAAAGGCTCAAAAAATAGTATAGGACAGGTAAAATGGGTGGGAATCCCAACTACACTAGGACAGGTCTCATTGATTTGGGCTCAATGGCCTAAATCCTTTACTTTCTCCTCCCTTCCCCTTTTATGTGTTTATTTGTTTATTAGTTTTGTTTAGACTTAGTTAAAATCCTTACTAAGTCGCCTAAATCTATTTTACACAAGTCTTTTTTTGAAAATCAAATCACTATTTCAACAAATTAATCTTTTCAGAAGTTAATCAAAAGATGTTTTCAAACAGTCTGGATAACCGCAAGTTAGCGGACGTTTTAGGTGCCTAACACCTTCCTAAAACGTTAATAGGAACCGCTTATCTAGAATCTCTAACTTAAAATGATTTTTCTATTTTGAATCATTTGAAGTAACTCTCTAAAGGTTTCTTAATTCCTTTTCAAAATTAAGTGGCGACTCTTCTCAAAAAGTCAAAATTTCTCCGCAAAACAGAAATGGAGACTCTGCTGGGGATTTATAACTAGGTTCTAACCAAATGTTTGATTTTGTCTTTTGATTAACTGTTTATGTGTTTATATGTTTCGATTCTATAAAGTTTAACTATTGCATCTCGTGGCATATTCCTGCATTATTTAAACTATTTTGGGGTTTCGTAGATGTCCCGACCCCTATTGTTCAATTCCAAAATGTGTTGAAAATACAAACGACTTATTAGCACGTGAGTCGTCTGATGGCTGTTCATATTTTCAAACTCAACCAATGTTCAAACCTACTCTAGATACCTAGGATAGAACCAAAACCCTATTTTAGGCATGAGCCTAGGACGACCCAATACCCGAGTGGGTATTGGGCCCATTAGAAAACCTGCCCTACATCTATTGACCCTGAGTCAATTATAGACAAACTATATTTATGTGTTAAAGAAAATGTATGCCTGTCTAATTCAATCCATTATCCTTTGGGGGTCGGGAAAAACCTTGATTTGCTTATTTTCGTAAGAAGAATTAAAGAAAGTTAAGCAAGAAATTGATCGATTTGGGAGGTTGCATTTAAGGCACAGATTAAATGTCAATGGATGTCACCAATATAAGAAATGGATAAAGCTAAGAAGGGGAAGGCTGATAGAAGAAGCACTCAGGAATTAGTATTTTTTATCCCCTGTGTGGGAACGTGTCTTCTTTCATGTTATTTCCCTTTCCCTAAAGATTGTATCCCTCTTTCGTTATCTTTTGTAGGAATTTATGCCCTTTTAGTGTCTATAAAAGTTGGGGGATAATGGATTGACCTTAAGCAAGCATATATTTTTTCTTCAAAAATCGTTAGGCCCAAACCCTTGGCTCAAAAGGGTCACCTAATTAGGATGCACGTTTATTACAATATGCTTGTATAATATAACTATTTATGTGCTCATACGTGTTATGTTGATTCGAATCAAAGGTGAAATAATCCAATCCCATTTTCCATAGAACATCTCTAGGCAGAAATATACCCCACTATACAAAAGTCCGACTAAAAGTACTCCAAGTCTCCCAAGTTTCTCAGAAAAGTCTGTAGTCATTCTTAAAGCTTCCAAATGATCGCTACCATTTTAGGAAATTTGACTTTAGAATCATAAAAATATGTCATAGTTTCAAACTATGTAGGGCCTGATTTCTCCTTCATGAGATACGTAGGTAGTATTTCGGCCTGGCCCATATCTCCAAAAGCTCTGTTGTCCTCCACTTTCTTGAAGGAAGAAGAAGAGTTGAACCTTCCCGACAAATTCCACCTATCCGTATCATTGAGAAAAATCCTGTTCATTGAAATCCTCGAGTCATCATTATTTCATGGATCAATTCGCATAAGATGAGAAACAACTCTATGTGTTTACTTCCTACCTTATCATTTTGCTTTAATTATTACTAACGGAATCTAACACATAAGCGTTTGAGTTGTTTTTACTTTGCAGGTAATAGAAACTACTCTTTGTTGGCATAAAATGACCCTACTTCACCAGATCAAAATGAATAAAAGATCTGCTTCTTGACTATAGCTTTGTTACTGGAAAAGAAAAATGACTAGTAGTAAAACTGGACTCTACCAATCATTTTTCAACCCTGTAAGTGATAGTATCGAGGATGGAATAAGGTAAAATATGAGGGAAGAATTTTCCAAGACAATCGGAATCATGGAAGATTGATTGGAGGAAACATTATTAAATTGGACCTCTAATCCACTCATGACTCATCTCCCGTCGTATAACAGTAACTTAAAACCTACCTTAATCATGTTATGTCAAGAAGAAAAATAATGGCAGCCCTAGAACAGTCAACAGAAGAGTCAAAGAGTTTGAGAATCAAAGAAGCCTAATCCAGAGGAAACCAAGGTGGTTAACTAGTAAGGCGATGACTCCATTGGACATTTGATCCTTTGCTCTATCAAGACAAACGTAATGCAAACGTCATGTTATCCATAGAAGTACTTATTTATATCCTAGTAAGATGGGTAAGAGTATTTTTAGGGCCATTATGTGTTTATGTACGAACTACGTTTGACCTGAATTCCCAAAAAGGGATACGTAGGCGGCCTATGTCGTCTTCGGTCAACTCGTTAGGAAAATTTATCATTTCCTTTTATGTACTAACTATGTTTGACCTGAATTCCCAAAAAGGGATACATAGGCAGCCTATGTCGGCTTCGGTCAACCCCTTAGGATACTTTATCCTTTCCTTTTATGTATGAACTACGTGATGACTTGAATTTCCAACAAAAGGGATACGTAGGTGGACTATGTCGGCTTCGGTCAACCTATTAGATTTTTCTATATATCCTTAGCGTAGTCTTGAACTATGTTTGACCTGATTCCTGCTTCAACGAGATACGTAGGCACCCTAATGGCTCAGTTATATAACCTTAGGAAATGGAAACTGGGGTAGAATTTTTGAGAAGGAATCTCAAAAATTCACAAGGGAAGATCAACATCCAACAAAGAGAACAAAGACCAACAAAGACTTTGGATCTTCTCAAGATGATATCATCTCAGACTACTTTAAACTGGGGCAGAAATTTCGAGGAGGTCCTCAAAATTTCCACTAATATATTGCAATATATTTCAAATTACCCAGCACTAGAGGTCGAAGTTGAGATTTGAGAATCACCTTGCTAAACAAATCTATAAAAAGTGTCCTATCATTATCCTTCATAAAGTCATGTTAGCAGACTTGGTAGAGTTAGATATGGTTGATTTTAATCTTATCCTTGGATAAAGTCTAGGAAGACTGAATCTCTGTCTTTGATAAAACTTCTGGTAGAGAGACTCGACAATGCTGAATCCCTAGCAATCCTCCGTCAAACATCAGACATTGTCAGAATCAAGAGAAAGATGGTCGTTGAGCTAGCACATGACATGACTGGTAGATATTTTCTAAAGTTTTGCAGGAGTTTTCGAAACTATTTTCTAAAAAATTAAGAATACTTTTGAAAATCTATATAAATCTTTTACTTAAGGATTACCTAGACATCAATTAGGACGGGGAGTCAAGGGTGGAAGTCCCAACATGATGGAGAACCCAAAATATGGCGTAGAGGAAATGGAGAATCGAACAAAGTAAACACGGAGTAGTTTCACTCAAACTAATCATTTTTCTGTGGATGCAGGGATCAATACACAAAAATGAGAGTCTCTTTCAAAAATCCCCGAGCAAATTGGGAGCCACACCAGAGCACTAATGCTCAAGAACGGTATTTTTGGGTAGCCTTAA
>NW_025849874.1:0-1617 GCF_002878395.1 Capsicum annuum
AGCGCAGTAAATTGGGAAATACAAGGTTGTGAGAGAGACTTAGAAAAGAGTACTTCTGCAATAAGGTGGCTTAACGAACGCATTAGAAGAAAAGCTTATCAGCTAGGATAATAAATGCCAATAAGATATATTGAGGTCATAAGGCAAATACAACAACAATATTATAGAGAATTTATATATAAACATCAACTTGTAAAAATTCGAAAACAATTTGTAGAAAGATTAGAACTGTTAAATAAAGAAATAAGAAATCTAGAAACAGATATTTTAAATTTTAAAGAAACAGACGAAATAATTACCATAACATCCAACTATTATAAAAAAGCATTAATTAGCGAAAAATCTAGGTTAATAGAAAATATACAAGAAGTAGACTTGGATATAACTTATACAAATAGTAGATTGAGATATCAAACTAAGCTAAGTAAAAAATACCTTAACTTAAATCACCTAGGATAACAAAATAGCTTCATTAAAACATCTCGATTACCTAGATCTTAGATTCCAACCTGAAAAGAAATATAGAATATTAAAAAATAACTCCACCATAAGGTGTAATTTTAATCAAGGAGAGCATATTTTACATTCGGAAGATAAACAATATAACACGATAATAGACTTTCTGATAAATACAAGTGAGAAAACTCAAGAAAAAGATAACAGTATAATAAAAACTCTAGACCAAATAGAAGTTACTCAAAGCAAATACAAAAAGACACTAGAAAAGATAGAACAAAATTTAGATTATCTCAAGTCACAAGAAGTAGAAATAGACAGAAAAATCCAGTATTTAAACCATAAGTTTAATCTGGAAAAAATACCTACAAAATTAGAAATTGAAAAACTAATAGCAACCATAATAGCAAAACCTAAAGAATTAGAACTAAAAACAACTCAACTAATAGCTAAGCTTGTAGAACAAGTAGAAAATATAACAACAGAAATCAAGGACTTACAAGAAATAACAAAAAGATTAGAAAAAATATCACTTTCATGAGCGAAGAAGATATAAATTACAATAGAGCACTAGAAAAATAAAAAAATTATCATAGTGACCCTGAAGGACTATCTAGGCATATACCTTCAAGTCAAACAGATAAAATCCTACTAAAACAAAATAACACCATAATAGAATTACTATTAGATTTACACAAAAAGATAGACATCTTAATAAAAGGCAAAGAAACTCAAAAACCTCTCCACAAAGAGCCAGAGTTACCCGAACTACACAAGAAAATAGACATCTTAATTAATAAAGAAACCCAACCAAAAAATAACCTAGAAATAGACGAACTAGTTAACCAATTAAAAAGAATTGAATTAACTCCTAAACAAGAACGAAAAAACATAATACGAAAACCACAAAAATGGACTTTCTATCAAATAGACGGAGAGCCATCGAAAATAACACAGGACAAGGAGAAGAAAGACAAAGAATAAGTTTTTCAGAAAATAGAATAGGAAACAATAATATCTTAGCTAGAATATGCAGAGGACAACCTAATGTAGAACAGCATCAAGAACTTAACGAAATAATAGATGTAGATAAAGACCTACAAATTTTTCAACAACATCAATTAAAATTATTAAATCCCAAGACACTATATAATGCAGGAT
>NW_025849874.1:1717-3477 GCF_002878395.1 Capsicum annuum
TATATATAAAGTGTATTATTTTCACTCCTCAAGCTTACGTGATTTTTTAAAAAAAAAACAGATTTTTCATTAAAAATTGATATGGCCCCACTTTTATTATTATTATTATTATAGTTATTATATATATATAATAATAATAACTATAATAATAATAATAATAATAAAAGTGGGGCCATATCAGTTTTTAATGAAAAAATGTGTTTTTTTAACCAAAAAAAAAATCACGTTAGCTTGAGGGGTGAAAATAATACACTTTAGAGATGTTAAGAGGGGTAAATAAACAGAAGTTAAGTTTAAATGTTAAAGTGAGTAGGGAGAATAAGTTCAGGGGTAAAAAAATGTCTTTTCTCTATTATAAATTGATGAAATTATTATTCTATATGAGAGGGTGAAATAAAATAATCACATAAAAAGTATTCTTGTTTATCCTATCTAATGTACCAACGACCCCTTGGTCCTTTTGGTCATGAATAATATTTATTTCCTGAAAATGTGAGAAATTAAATAAGATAATACGTTATTTTGTAGCTATACAACTTTGATATATATACTCCCTCTATTTGAATTTATTTATTTTTAGTTTGTTAGAAATAGAATGTCATCATTTTTCTTAATTATATGGCATTTTTAAAATTTCAATATGCTTAAAACCATATATTAGAGGATATTTTAGAGCATTAACATTCCTTTAATTTAAGATCATAAGATTCAAAACTATTACTTTTATATTTATTTCTTTAGATTTTGTATCTGTGAAAATAAAGCACAAAAATTGAAATAAAGGTAATATAGTGTATAGAATATATAGTCTGCATTTGTTTTTTTTTTTTGTAAGATTTGGACGTCTGAATTTGAATGCACATCTGAATGATTAAGATGTTGTCTCTAGATCTGAAAACTGAATAATTAAGACTGTTTTTCAACATTTGAATGTGCAAAAAAAAAATTATTTTTATATAATAAAATAAAAAATACAATTCAAATAAAAACAAATTATATATCAGAAAAGTATGTAATTTAATGCAATAAAATTATTTATTTTATTGAAAAAAATATTTATGTTTGCTAGTGATAGTGGAGATTGTTTATAATGGTGGTTGCGGTGACAATGAATGTTAGTGATTAGTAATGTTAGTGGTGATAGTTGTAATGGTTGGTATTGTAGTTACTGTTATGATGGTGACGGTTGATAGTGGTGGTCGTGATTGTGATGTGACGTTGCTTGATGTTAGTAGTTGGAGGGTGTTGATTGTGATGGCTGAAAAATGAATGCATGATGATTGAAGTTGTGTTGGTGCTAGTTGGAGATGTTGTTAGTTGTGATGGTGGAGATGGTTGTTAGTAGAGATAAATTGTAGCGATGATAGTGATTGAAGTGATGGTAGAGGTGGTGTTACTAGTGACAATGATGGCGGCTGCCAAAGAATGTGCGGACATTGTGATGTATTAGTGGTAGTTAGCGGTGGTGCTAGTTGTGATAGATGAGTTGATCGATAGTAGAGATTGGCCGATAGTGATTGATGATGATAGTGTTGTTGGCGGCGATGGTGGTGGTAAATATAATTAGAATAGTAAAGGTAGTAGGTGTGGTAGCGGTTGATAATAGTGGTTGGTAATGATATTTGTTGTCGATGGTGTGGTTGTGATGGTGAAGGTAGTTGGTGGTGGTTGACAATGATGGTGGTGACAGAGGTGGTGACTGATGATTATGAATAGAGTGACGGTGAATATTATCCCACACCAAAATACTTCTTCAGACC
>NW_025849875.1:0-1798 GCF_002878395.1 Capsicum annuum
TCTTTGCCCAAATTGACTGCCTCTGAACCCCTGATGTTGTGGTGGAGCACTAGCTGCAGAATAAGAAAATAATGGCCTAGGTGGTCTAGCAGAAAATTGAGGTCTAAAACCTCCCTGTGGCGCCATAAACTGCCCTGTAGATCTGGCCCTCTTAGAAGATCCGTTTTTAAATTCCTGTGTTCTTTTTCTTTGCCTCTGATCTTCCATTTTCTGTTCAAATGCTTGAATCCTAGCTATATCCATGTCTTTATTCAGTGCAGCAATAGTACAGTCCCTAACCAAATACGGGTCCAATCCATCCACATACCGATGAACTCTGTCATCCATAGTAACTATAACATTAGGAGCATATCTGGACAAGGAATTAAATCGAAGACTATACTCCCTCACACTTGTATTACCCTGTCGAAGATTTAAGAATGATCCGCACGGGCCTGACGAGTCTCATATGGAAGATAATGATCAATAAATGCCTCTTTGAACTCTTTCCAAGTAGATGGGGGTGCATCAATGCCCCTTGACCATTTCCAGTCTTTATACCAATATATAGCCTCACATTTGAATCTATACGCGGCTAACTCCACTGTCTCTCTGCCCGATACATGCATCACCTCTAGGGCCCTTTGGATCTGATCAATAAAGTCCTGCGGATCTTCGTTAAGATCGGATCCGATAAAAGTAGGCGGATCCATCTTAAGAAAATCTTGCGTCCGAAGACTAGCCGCCCTATCAGTACCGCTAGGACCCGCGACAGGAATAGCTTGCCCTTGGACTTGACCGGCAACAATCCGGGTCAACAGTTGTACTACATCCCTCATATCCTGATCAGCAGCATTAACAAGTGGTTCTGTGAATATGGTTCGCCTCCCCCTTATTCCATCTGGAGTGGAAGACATTTCAGATACCCACTCAACTTGAGCTTCACTCTGATTAACTTGTACAGGTGGTGACTTACTAGTCCCTTCTCTGGCAGCTACGTCTACCCGCTCGCCGGTATTCTTACTTCCGGTATACGGCATTCTTACTGTAATAAGAGAAACAAATGGATTCAGTGGCCAACTATGACTTCGTTTGCTATATAAACTCTACGGCACGATCTATGATCTGAAGAAAAGAAACAATTTCCTACATGTCCATAGCCTCCTGTTTATAGATGTGGTGCATAACACACCGATAAACAAGACTCTACGTAGACACAGCTTTGTAGATTTACTAGGACGAACCTCTCTGATACCACTTTTGTCACTCCCCAAAATCACATCGGGCCGGATTGGCACCCGAAGCCGAGAAGGCCCGGGAGAACCCGTTCAGATACCTGTACTTTCACTTACATGTCACCAAAAATTTGGACAACACTTCATTGCATATAGAAGGGTCTAATTACCTGTATCAGCACAACACGCACAAATATATATATATATATATATATATATATAATACTTGGCCGTCGGGGCCACCACATATACAATATAACATCACTATATAAACTCCCATAACTTTACCCTTCCTTATGTCTACAAAGCCTCTAGGATATACATAACATAACTAGGGTCGGGACAAACCCCCACCCACATATGACTCCTGTACAATAACAAAACATAAGGGATCGACTCAGAAAGCTCCGAAGCAAACTGGAGCTCACCAACAATAGCTGTATGACCTGGCTCCTATCTATGCTGTGAATGAGCTGAAGCACCTGTGCCTGCAGCATGAAATGCAGGTCCCCCGTGAGGGACGTCAGTATGAAATACGTACTGAGTATGTAAAGCTGTAAATAATCACATATGATATAGGAGCT
>NW_025849876.1:0-1045 GCF_002878395.1 Capsicum annuum
TTGATGAGCAAAAAAATTTTTAATTCATTAAAATTTTCATTGATGTATAGTTTTATTGATTAACACGAGACACGCGTGCAAAACACGTATACTTGAATAGTATAATTAATCTAATTGGTTAGAAATATAATCATATAATGTATTTAAATGGATATGCGTGGTAATCAAGATACCATATATATTTGGTAAGCTAATTCATGCGTATTTTGGTAACAGCTAGGAATCCAAGTGCAAGTCCTAGTCCTACACAAAAAGGGAAAAATAGTTTGGAGAGTTACTTATAAAGCAATCAAGGGATTGGGACAATCACACAAACCATCTTTGTATGAAAAATTACGATGGATTGAAGCCCGTGAAGGGGATATTAAAGATGCTGTGAGGAACACGATAAATTGTTGGTGCATGCATTTTGATGAGAATTATGAAAGGGAACTAGTACAGACTTTAACTGAGCAAGCTAGGAGAGAATTCATGTCGCTGCCTGTAGTAAGATCAATAATGCAGTCTTTGCAAAGAGTTCAGCTTCCAGAAAATGAATGGACAGACAAGTTTATGATATGCAAGGAGAGTTACTCACCTGGATCAGAACCATACAGCTTGCCTTGCAGCCACAGTTTCCATTATGGCTGCATCGAAACTTGGCTTCTTAAAAACCCAAATTGTCCCATGTGTCATTACAAGTTGCCACCAACGGAGTCAAAATAGATGTGATCTCTTTCTAGTAATTAAAATGTATTTTAAGATAGGTTAATTCTGTCAAAAATTTATCTTTTCTCTTATGGCCAAAAAATTCTAGCTATTGAATTTATTAATAAAATCGTAGCACATTCCAACACTTTCTCTTTTCCAATGGAAAAACTAGTCATATTTAGCTTCATGATACTTGTATTCACAATTCAAGATTGAAAGGTCCAACACTTCTTATGCCAGGGTAATTTTTGATCACACTAACAAAATTATTGCATTAATTCAAACGCCACAAGCTTTATACTTATATATGTTTATATGTATATATATATATATATATATATATAAAACTTTGTTA
>NW_025849877.1:0-1324 GCF_002878395.1 Capsicum annuum
ATCTCCAACTTAAAATTGATGCCTGAAATATTGACTGCACAAGGAAGAGTACTTCTAGCATTACGAAATTGGGGGAACACATGAATTTGACTGACAGATGTGGATGACTCCATTATTTGATGAAACTAATCGAAGCGTAAATATTGAAATTTGCAACTAGACTCATAAGTATATATAGAATAAAAAAAAGTGTTTTCCCTTTTTGTGTAGGATTAGGACTTGCACTTGGATTCCTAGCTTTTACCAAAACACACGTGAAATAGCTTACCAAATATATATGGTATCTTGATTACCACGCATATCCATTTAAATACATTATATGATTATATTTCTAACCAATTAGATTAATTATACTAGTCAAGTATACGTGTTTTGCATGTGTGTCTCATGTTAATCAATAAAACTATACATCAATGAAAATTTTAATGAATTAAAAATTTTTTTGCTCATCAAAGAAAAAGATGTAGAGGAAAATTAAGCCACAATTAATGGAGCCTTTATTTTACATATACATCACATTAAATTAAAATATAAATATTATTAGTGCTCGACGATCCAATTCAGGGTATAAAATATAACAAAAAGGGAGCAAAGAAGTCATCAAATTAAGAAAACACAAGTAAAAAAACACTTTGTAAGAATATATTATTATCTTTCAATTTTGTCCTACATCACTCCTCTACCTTTCTATAGCTAATGATCGTACATGGATAAACTTATTACTTTCTTCAATTACTCAAAACAAATATTGTATATATCTTTAATAAAAGAACGTACATAATTAGATGTAAATATTTAATGATACATTCCCGGCGATATCATGATGCATAGTAAAAGCTTTAACCTCAATTTCTTTGTGACTAATCAATTGGCCCACATATGATCGATTAAAAAAATTATTGCGAGTATTTCCGCCTAAATAATAAATGTAGATAGATCATCTAACTTTCGAAAATAATAAATCATATGTTAATTAAATTGGTAGAAGTTATACCTCAATTATATTTGTTCTTTTGGAACTTAAAATCCTTTTTAATCAAAATTTTTAACGTTACAACATTCTTTCCGGCGAGGTCACAACATTTCAAACATAAATTATAATAGAATCTCAAAAATTAAGGATAGAATCTCAAAATATGATCCACAACCAAAAATTACATCTATGGTGACGGTTGTAATACCGTTGTAATTGACAAAAAAACCGTTGCCATAGACCTATCGCAACGGTTCTGCAAGCATCCCATAGATGAGCGTTGCGATTGGTCTATTGCAACGGTTTCTGCAACGGTTGTCTAAACCGTCCCCATAGCTCTACCTATGGCGA
>NW_025849878.1:0-576 GCF_002878395.1 Capsicum annuum
ATTAAATGGTGTGTATATATCTTCTATAGACGTGTATATTTAACGTATACATGTGTGTATATTTTATAAATCAGTATATAACAATATATATATATATATATACATATATTGTAATGTATATATATTGTGGTATTTTTTATTTAAAGTAGTACATATACATTGAATGGTGCGTATATATCTTCTATAGACTTGTTTATTTAACGTATACATGTGTCTATGTTTTATAAATTAATATATAACTATATATATATATATATATCGTAGTATATTTTATTTAAAGTAGTAATTATACATTAAATGGTGCGTATATATGTGTATACATCTTCTATAGACGTGTATATTTAATGTATACAGTTGTATATGTTTTAAAAATTAATATATACCTATATATATATATATATATATATATTGTAATGTATATATATTGTAGTATATTTTATTTAAAGTAGTACATATATATTGAATAGTGCGTATATATGTGTATATATATTCTATAGACGTGTATATTTGACGTATACATGTGTATATGTTTTATAAATTAGTATATAACTCTATATATATATATATTGTAATGTA
>NW_025849879.1:0-2963 GCF_002878395.1 Capsicum annuum
AAAGCGGTTTTCGGGATGTCACACTCCCTAACTTTGAGTTGATGATAGCCGGAATGAAGGTCTATCTTTGAGAAATAACTTGCACCTTGCAATTGGTCAAACAAATCATCTATTCTCGGAAGGGGGTACTCACTTTTGACAGTGACTTTATTCAGTTGGCGGTAATCAATGCACATACGCAAAGAGCCATCTTTCTTTCTCACAAACAACACAGAAGTACCCCAAGGAGAAACACTGGGCCTTATGAAACCCTTATTTAGTAGATCTTTGAATTGCTCTTTTAACTCCTTAAGGTCTACAGGGGCCATACGGTAAGGAGGAATAGAAATAATTTGAGTATCGAGAAGAATATTGATCTCGAACTCTATCTCTCTATCAGGAGGTATCCCTGGAAGATCATCCGGAAAGACATCAGAAAACTCCTTGACGACGTTAACAGACTGGAGAGTTGGAGTCTCAGACTTAGTGTCTTTGACTCTAACCAAATGGTAAATACACCCCTTGGAAATAAGCTTTCTAGCTTTGAGGTAAGAGATAAAATGACTCTTGGGTGACACAGAATTTCCAGACCACTCAAACACGGATGCACCCAGAAACTGAAACTTGACCACTCGGGTCCGACAATGAATAAAGGCATAAGAAGAATACAGCCAGTCCATAACCAACATCACATCAAAATCTACCATGTCTAACTCAATCAGATCAACCACCAAGACTCTATGAAGAACGGTAATAGGATATTTCTTGTACATTTTCTGGGCAACAATTGAATCACCTACTGGGGTAGAAACTAGGATAGGCTCAGGAATAAACTCAGGACTCATTTCAAAATTCACAGCAATCAAAGGTGTAACATATGAGAAACTGGATCCAGGATCCAACAAAGCATACACATCAAACTGAAATATATGAAGCATACCAGTAACAACATCGGGAGACTCCTCCTGTTCTTGGCGGGATGGTAAAGCATAGAATCTATTCTGGTACTGCCCGTCAGCATTGCTAGAAGAGGCACCCTAAGCTGGGGCTGGGCGAGTCGCTGGAACTGGATCACTAATAGTCTGAGTCTGGGTCTGAGGTCGATAGTCACGACATCATTATCTATCCTATGGACAATCTCTAACTCTGTGACCCATGACACCACATCCGAAACAACCCCTCTTCTTACCTTAACACTCACCCAAATGAGCCCTACCACACTTAGGACACAGAGGACGATTTGGCTTACTACCAGCACTATACTGAGACCTGGATGCATATGACCTGCTACCTTACTCCTACCTACCTCTACTCATAGGAGCACTAGCAGATGACGGTGCTGGCATAGACGAACGATAATACTAAGGGCAACTCCCTCCCTGCAATCTAGTTTGACCCTGTCCGTGCTGCTTAGAACTAGCTATCCTATTCCCTCTTATTCTATCTCTCTCCTTAATCTTATCTGACTCAATTTGTTGGGCATGAGTCATCAGCCTAGAAAGATTCATCTCACTATTAAACATAGCAGACCTACACTCCTTAACCACATAACTAGACACTCCAGTCACAAACTTACTCATACTAGCCCGATTATCAGCCACTGAGTTAGGAGCATACTTGGCCAACTGATTGAACTTTAGACAGTACTCCTTAACAGTCATGGAGCCCTATTGCATGTTCATAAACTCTTCTACCTTCGCCTTCCACATCTACAAAGGGAAAAACTTATCCAGGAATACATCCTGGAACTCTTGCCAAGTTGTAGGGATAGCTCCTTCACCTCTACCTTTCCTCCAAGAAACAACCCAGTCATAAGCAAGGTATTTCAACCTATACGCAGGCAACTCCATACTATATTCCACAGATGCCTGCATCACCTGAGTAATCTTCTGCACCTCCTCTAAAAACAACTGTGGATCCTTATCAGACTTGGACCTATAGAATTACAGCGGATTCATCCATATGGAGTCACGGATCCTGGTAACAGCTGAATCACCTTCCTGCTGTTGTAGAACCGGGGTCGGGTTGGCCTGAATATTTGCAGTAATAACTTGGGCCAGCGCCCGAAAGGCTGCCCAAAATTAAGCATGAGACATGTTTTCATTCAATGGGTCAGCGGGTTGAGGTTGCTGACCATCATTATTTCTTCTCACTCAACGTGAAGGCGTATTTCTGAAACAGAAGAGCATGAATCAATAGCAAAGAGAGACACTTTAAGAACGATAAACTTCTGAAAGAAAGAATCACACTTTTTCCTAAAATGTCTTATAGCCTCTTGCTCATAGATGTGGCGCGCTACACACTGATGATCAAGACTCTACTTAACGCAGCTTGTCAGACTCCCTAGGACACCTTAAAAGCTTAGGCTCTGATACAAAGCTTTTAACACCCCGTAAAATAGGTCCTAGAGCGTCACACGGTGCTTGAGGCTACGAATAGCCCCAAGCTAACCCTTTGAGCCATTTTTATTCAGTTCAACACAAATCAACAGGGTTTCCATATATAACCCTTAAATATCAACAAAGTAATCATCATCAAAGAATAAAAGAATTTCAGAAAGATACCAAAATATGACTTATTAGTCAACTCCCAACATCTATACTAGTCTGACAAGCCTCTAAGAAAATCAATAAAGCTAGCGAGCCATTGAGATATGCCCCAACTGACTTATACTCAGTTATTAAATGTAAACAATTCCATGAAACCAATATCAGACATCACATCTTCGAAAAATGAGAACTCACCACAATAGAGGATGTAGAATAGTGTGCCCAAAGAATTACTATCGAACCTGGAACTAAGCACCTGAACTTATATTTCAAGAAAATGCAGCCCACATCCAAAAATATGGGTTAGTACAATAGAAAGGAACTGAGTATATGGGGGTGTATGCAGTTGTATAAACATCATCATCGTAAATATTTATAAGAAATATGTAGGATGTATGAAAGACTCACATAGCCCGAAAAAAATCATCATAATCA
>NW_025849880.1:0-745 GCF_002878395.1 Capsicum annuum
TTCTTGGAACACACTATTCCTTGTCCAAGGAGGATCGCCATTATCACCCGTGTACCCTTCATTTGCCTTTTCTACTCCGTGATGCCACAGTAATGAAGCATAGTGTAAACGTTGACTTCCAGCATCAAACACGCATGAATGCACTTGCTTCCCTTCACTTAATATTTCTGCATAAGCAGCAACAAAGACGCCACAGTCCCTAATTTAAAAAAAAATAAAAATGAAGTAACAGTAATTACATTAATTTAAACATAGTTATACATTATAAAAAAATTGTAATTTACTTACAAACTTTCAGATGCTTGCTGGGGTATGTTTTGAACCTATTCAACATCAAATGCGTTTTGATTGACATGTATGATGGTAGCTTATACATTTAAAAATTGTAATATCGGATATACTTATACATCTCAAATGTAATATCGAATATACTTAACCTACAGACAGACATATATGATGGTAGCTTATACATTTTTAAAAAATCTTCTTTAATGAATAATGTCAACTTATACAATAATCTTCTTAACTGCCCCTTTTATGTACATCTTCTTATTATATAATATAATGGAGTATAAAGCAGAAAACTAATATTATACATTAGTCTAAAAAATAAAGTAATGTATAATCAAATAATATAAACGTATAATATCAAATATGCCAGGAACAAAATCAACGAACATATTTTGTTCTTGAGCATCTAACTGACTAAGTCCTAAACTAAAGCTAGGACGAGAATCCATTACCA
>NW_025849880.1:845-3596 GCF_002878395.1 Capsicum annuum
TATAATATAATGGAGTATAAAGCAGAAAACTAATATTATACATTAGTCTAAAAAATAAAGTAATGTATAATCAAATAATATAAACGTATAATATCAAATATGCCAGGAACAAAACCAACGAACATATTTTGTTCTTGAGCATCTAACTGACTAAGTCCTAAACTAAAGCTAGGACGAGAATCCATTACCAAATTTATACTATATTGATTAAGCAATCGCAACAATAAACAAGAAGTTCAAAGATCTGACTTGTATTATATGAAAAAAAAATAGAAAAAATCAACTAACAAACTAGAATGAGATTGCAAAATAAGATAATTTCATAAAAATCGACATGCAACCAAACAAGAATCCGAATAAGAACCAACAACTTTAAAACAAAAATAAAGATCTGACTTTTAATAAATGGAAAAAAATAATATTATCGAACTATCACATTGAAATGGATTTGCAAAAGTAATTAATTTCATAAAAAAACAAAATGCAATAAAAAATCGACCCAGATTGTGATTTGGAAAAGTTGAAAAAAAAAAACTAAAAATTATTGAAAAAAAAAATCAATATATAAGTTTAATAAATGTTTGAAACTTACAAATTGGTAACCTTTAAGTATACGATTGCTTGAATTTGAGCGTGAAAAAAGGTATTCAATAATGGAGGAACAAACGGTTGTTTAATGGAAGAAAAAAATGGAGAAAATATTTAAAAAAAAAAAGAGAGAAAGTAAATGGGAAAGAGAGAGAAAGTAAAGAATTGTTTAATGGAAGAAAAAAAAAAGAGTAAATATGGGAAGGAGAGATAAAGTAATGATAAAGATTTTTTTTTTTATGTATAAGAGGAATGAGAGAGAAAGTAAAAAAATAGGGGATTTTAGTAATAAGTTTGGGATTTGTGTAATTAATTTGTTAATATGGGGTGTGTTTTAATAAGGTAAAGTTAGTTTGTGTATATATGTAATTTTTAGCTATAATAATTATGAAAAGATATTTATGTTAGAGTTTAAGTTTTGTGCACCTTCTGTGCATAAAAAATCTACACTAATAGCTAACTTGACCTGCTATTGCAGGTTGCCCAATTATTTACATAAAAATTAAAAAAAAGAAAAAATTAGGTAACCTCCAATAGTAAGTCAAGTTCACCTGATAGTGTAGAATATTTTCTACACTAACGATGCGCAAAACTTAAATTCTTTATGTTATGCGTATAATTAATAAATTCACATCTCCTTTTTTTTAGCGGATGTTTCATATTTGTTTTATGTCTTAAGCTATTATAATAGTCCATGCCCTATCCCGATGGGTCTTTGATTTGCTCCTATCCTAGCTTTATAATCCACCAGTCTTCTCTAGTTTTTGAAAACCCTTCGGGGGCCTAGCCCTCTTTTCCCACCTGGGTGTGAAGTTCAATGGCTTCCATCATTGACGAACACCTTACATAAGACAAAGAAATGAAGAGCCTATGCCACATATAGACTATAGTGAACTACTTATAACATACTTGTCTTTTCCTATCAAGGCCATGGAAATCCACTTGCCACCTGTGCAGTCCCTTCTTCGATTCGATTGTGCTTTGAAAGTTTGGAAGATAATAATTTCAGAACACTATAATTTAAGATGAAGCATTGGAATCATGCCAAGAATAACCAAAATTCTAATAAATATCATATTCTACGCGATAAGGTTGGTACATTGTCGTCCTATTGTTCTTCTTTATCATTCGATAGCACTTACAGACTGAGATATGACTTGACTAGTAATGACTATAAGATTAACAACACGTATAATGGTTGCAACCCACATAGTAAAACCCTTTGACATTGATAGCCATCCACGTGACATTCACAATCGTGTATGTTAGTTATTATCTAGACTCTTCGACATTTCATCATGGCACATTTCATTGGATCATTATAGATATTGTAACTAAGTATCTGTCAAGTGGGTCAGGCCGGGCCAACTCGGAACCGATCCTATAAAATTAACCGGGTTGTGAGCCGGGTCTGGGTTGGGATTAAGTGGGCCGGTCCGGTCCGAGCTCAACAGTAAAAATTTCAAAAACCACCCTAACCCGGCCCACTTAACCCAACCCGGTCAAACCCAGTCAAAACTTAAAAAAAAAAACTTTTTTCAATATACGCAATATATACCCACCTATATACATTTTAAATACGTTAAACAATATATATACACTATATATATAGTATATACTACATTAGAATTTAAAAAATATATACACATATACACAATTACACATATATACGCACCATTCAATATATACGGCTATACGTACTACTTTAAATAAAACATATACTTCAAAATATATATACTACAATATATATAAGTATATATATATATTATAGAGTTATATACTAATTTATAAAACATATACACATGTATACATTAAATTTACACGTCTATTAAAGATATATACACAAATATATGCACCATTCAATATATACATACTAGTTTAAGTAAAGCATATACTACAATATATGTATATAATACAATATATATATATATAGTTATATACTAATTTATATAACATATACAGATGTATACAATAAATATATACGTCTATAGAAGATATATACACATATATACTACAATATATATAGTTATATACAAATTTATAAAACATACACACATGTATACATTAAATATACACGTCTATGGAAGATATATACACAAATATACGCACCATTCAATATATATGTAATAGTTTAAGTAAAACATATACTACAATATATGTATA
>NW_025849881.1:0-2486 GCF_002878395.1 Capsicum annuum
CCAAAGAGTGTCGGTTGTCTCCAAGCTGTTGTCGTCCCCAACTAAAGTCGCTCTCTGATGCAACGGTTGACATTGAAACATTCAAGATATCTCTAGCTAATCTTGAACACACAGGATATTGTGTTTCATTACTCCTCCATCAATCCAACGTGTTGATCCGTCGTCTGCGATCCTCTGACAGTGATCGAAGATAATATTTCAGCTTTTCCCGATAACTTGATGTGTAAGCTCTCTCATCAACACTGTTCCAACAAGGTAAATCATAAAAAGAATTAGGAAAACCACTATATGCCAGCCTTTTAGAAGATTATGGCTCCTTGGGAGGATGAAGAGCGACAGTTGGAGTGATATTTGTAGGTACGGCTAAATCAAATAAATCAGCTTAGTGATTATATAATTTTTCTATGTATTTATTCGCATCACTCATAGCCGTCCACAAATCAGGTTGTACTTGTTCAGAATCGTTGTTAGTATTTATTTCTAAGTTAGCATAAATAATAGTACTAATGTGGCACATAGTATTATATTTCATGCACGGATTTTGCATAGGACCAACCAAGTAAATAGAAGAAATCGGGAAAAACTATTTTTTAAATTTAGTAAACATGGCATCAACAGCTTCTTTATAACCTTCTTTATTTTTATATTCTTTGAGCAAACCAGAAATATCGGCTATATATGCCAAAATATTACAAACAGTAGGATAATAAGCACCAAAAAATTTAACCGTAGCTACATAAATTTTTTCTTAAAACTTAACAAGATCATTAATTACAACCCAATCAGAATCATATAGCATGCAATCAGCAGAATCAACAAATGAACCCAATGTTGGTTAAAAGTTAGTGTAATAGGAACTCTATATTTATAACAAGTTTTTAAAAAATCATACGTAGATTTTCATCTAATATCAATTTCCTCAGGCATCAATATCGGTGCAAGTCCATTTTCTTGACATTTAACATTAAATTCTCTAATTCTCGATCTACGATTATTTTCTTGAATAAAACCAACAGCAAGACGGATTTTTTCAATAAAAAAATCAAAAAACTCAAGATCATCTTTTACAATTAAATTATATATATGACATGCATACTTAATATAAAAAATTTCAGGCAACGGCGGAATAGCTTAGATTTTAACTTTTTTATAGCAATCTTGTTGTCAGAAGCATTATCAAAAGCAATACATAAGATTTTATTTTTGATACCATAAAATCCGGAAACTTTAACAATAGAATCAACAATAAAATATCCAGTATGTTTACGATCTTCATCATATAAAAAAGCAAGAATACGTTTTTGCATCACAAAATTACTATTCATCCAGTGACAATGGTTAAATAATTATTTTTATTTACAGCATGACCAAGATCAGAAGTTAGAGACAATCTACATTGGATATTTTTTAATAATGTTGATAAATAAAATAATATTGTGAATGAAGTCTAAAAATATCAGACCAACAAATACTTCTAGAAACGCCATTAAACATAAGATTATAAATTGCTTGAATTTAATGAATAAAGGCATCAAAGGAAGGAAAACTAAAAGGCAAACAACCCACAGCTACCATTTTAGCTATTTCTTCCCGGTCCCTCAATTTATTATACTTCTTTGTTACCTGACCGGCTGCTGGGTCCGTTTTAGTTTGCATTGGTCCACCAACATCCCCACTACCTCGTGCAAATTTAACTCTCTTTCGTGAGCATCACCTATATGTCTCGTTAACGTACCCGTATCCCCTTGCTTGCCTCCGCTTTTATGCTTATATATTTGTTGACAAATATTGCATTGCACCTCAGTATCTGATATACGTTTAAAAAACTACCAATGCAATACTAGTTGTTTTACGAGCTCTTGGGGCATGGGAGGACGGGAAGGGAGATTGACCAATTCAGATCTAACGTTAGCATTTTCTACTGCGGGTATATCACCAATATTTTCATCATCTTCGTCTAAATTAATCGCATCTACTTTATTTTCTTCTTCTATTTCGTAATTTTCCTGAGCTTCTATATAATCCATATCATGAGCACCTACACTTCTTTCTTCCTCAAAAGGTGTACCAAGCGGTACCGGAGGCGAAGGTACACGGGTATATCTACTACTAGAAGTACCTCTACCGCTAGTAATTCGCTTTTTACTACCACTACCGCTTCCGGGATAAAAAATTTTAACACCTTTAGTAGCTAGGTTTCTTAATTTATCCATAGTATAAACTAAACTAAAAAAAAATTCAAAATACACAAATCTAATAAAATTAAATATTCAACAATTAATACAATAAATAAAAATTAAGCGTAAGAGATGGAACGACAATACCAAATTTTAGAAGTATCCGAAGGTTGCGACTTTAGAAACTTTCACTCGCACTTTGTAATCGAAAAATTAAAAAATTAAAATGAGCACTTTAGGAAATTAAATATATTGAATATTTGAGAATTGAGATTTGAAAGAGAATGAGATTTGAGAGAGTGAAAAATT
>NW_025849882.1:0-1292 GCF_002878395.1 Capsicum annuum
AAGTCAGACTGGTACTTGCACATCCGTATAGGTTGCTTACATATATGCCATCGTGGAATCAGTTGTTGATGGTGGCGGTTACGCAATTCTCCATAGGATCTATAGGGCAAAGGTTGAGCATTGGAAGCAGTGTTAGGGTAGGCTGCTTACATACGTGTCCCAAGCTTTATGGTGAGAAAATGATTAATTTCCTTATATGGCGTATCCAAATAACTCCTCTATTATCTTATACTATTTCGATTTACTTTTATTTGTCACGCTTGATTTCGTTTTTCTCTTTACTTTTTACATGACATATAAGAGGTTGAATCTAATGGGTATGAGGAAAGACGGGGGAAGCTAACTAATAGTGAGGGGGTTCATCCAAACTTCCTTTCGCAGAATATTATACTACTATTTATACAAGCTTAAAATGATTATTCATGTATACATAGCAGACGTTGAACCCCCTACGACTTGTTCTTTCGTTCATATTTTTGAACTCAATAAATTTGAACTCAATAAAGTTGTAACACCCCGTATTCAAGTACATGTATTGGCGTATTCAAGTACGTGTATTGGTCTTATTTATATGGAATTAATTTTTTTATTTTATTTATACCGGAGTTTGCCCGTCGATGGTTCATGCGAAGGTTATTGAATAAGCTTTCAAACAATATAAAGATTTCCAAAATCGGATAGGTTTCGGATATAATCGAGCACGTTCAAAACTATAAAACGGTGGCCGGGATATTTGGGAATAATAAATGTTCAGGAAAATTTCCAGCACACAACACTTTATTGATGTGCCAATGAGTTCTTACTTCATTGTTATTGCATTGATGGTCTATTTATATGTCTCTTATTGATGTATCATTGTTTCAAAGTATCAAAGTATCAAAAATGCGTTGGCGACCGAAATAACAATCTCAAAGATTGATTGAACTAAGTGACGGAAGTTCTCTCTTATCGGGTGGTATCCCAGGGGCATAAGTTGCACTAAGTGATGGAAGTTCTCTCTATATCCAAAAGTTGGGTATATTTGCACTTATATAAAAAATATGTTTTACTACTCTTATTAATCATCAACTTCTAAATTAGTACTTTATGAATTTGGCGGAAAAAGGTATATTTCACAAATTTTGACTAACAGAAGAAAGTGTATCCTGCTATTTTGTTATATATATTTTTATTACCATCTTTGAATTTTTTTCCCGTTAAGTCGAGGGTCTATCTCATAAAGAAAGAGGTGAAATCTGCATACGTTTTATCTTTGCAGACCTTATTTATAGAATTACATTCATTGTGTTATT
>NW_025849883.1:0-2001 GCF_002878395.1 Capsicum annuum
TACAAGACATCATGTCGTAGTACCTTATATCGATATTTGATCCTTCAGTACTATTCTTTTTAAAAATCCATATGATGGGGTTTTTCAGAATATGGTACACTTAAGATGTAGATACTGATAAGAAGGCTCTCAAGTCATTTGGAGAGAGAGCTGGAAATATATAAAGAGGCTAGAAGAAAAATGGATTGAGAAAACTTACAAAGTCAATGTGCAAACATGGTGCAGATTGTTGTATCTGCTGCATTTCTGATGATCTATGATGTGAAGGGGCAGGCAACAACGCATTATTTGGTTCTCTTGAATGTTCTGTAACTTTATTTTCTTGATCATGTAACAGATTCTGAAGTCACTGATCCATCAACGAAAGTAGAAACAGAATGTTCCCCTTCAGAACCAGCATGTGCTGAGTCGGAATCAAATTCTCATGCTTCCAGTAAGTTAACTGATTCAGCAATTGATGAAAGTGAAATTCAATACCCTACAAGTCGCACCAGAGGTTACTTAGCAGCTTTTTTCTGTAACAGGGTCAACAGGCACTAACACTTTTTCATTTGCAGGTGCCACTAGATCCAAATATAAGAACAGCAGTAAAAGCGATGAAAACCTTGGCACTTCCAATTCCATTCAAAGTCCACATGCAATATATCTTGCGGGTGAATGCTTGGAATTTCCTTTTCTAACCAAAGTCTATTAGAAACTTTTATCTCGACTCCTTAGCTTTTGTCAAGCTGGTGCTTCTGTCATTCAGATTTTTGTTGGTCGCTTGAGGGTAAACTCTTTTGTCTTATAAGAAATTTTGTTGTTTGGATTTCTTTAATTCCTTAGGCATAACATTTATCATTATTTTCATGATTGATTTCGCAATCACACTGGTGACTCTGAAGTTGAACGTGCTCTTAGACGAGGAGAAGACCCCGGGTTAGCACTAATTGGTTAGAAATATAATCATATAATGTATTTAAATGGATTTGCGTGGTAATCAAGATACCATATATGGTAAATTTTTCTTTATCTTTATCCATATATATTTGGTAAGCTATTTCACGCGTATTTTGGTAACAGCTAGGAATCCAAGTGCAAGTCCTAATCTACACAAAAAGGGAAAACACTTTTTTTTTCTCTATATATACTTATGAGTCCAGTTGCAAACTTCACTATTTATGCTTCGATTAGTTTCATCAAATAATGGAGTCATCCACATCTGCCAGTCAAATTCATGTGTTCCCCCCAATTTCGTAATGCTAGAAGTACTCTTCCTTGTGCAGTCAATATTTCAGGCATCAATTTTAACTTGGAGATTGATCTACTTGTCAAGTTTGCTTACACTTGTGTTGACTTCGGAAACTGTCTTTCATTGTCCACTAGAAAGAATTAAGTGGGATGGTCTTGAGAAAATCTTGGAGAGCAAACATGATTTAATCAAACAAATTTTGGAGTATGCTCGTAGAACACAGAACCTTGCACCTCATTTGCAAGATGATGATACAGCCTATGTGAGCCTGATAACTGTTGAGAAACTTTATGTATCTCCTCAAGAATTTGAACTTACCAAATCCAGAAATGTTAAAAACCAATATGATGAGATTGGAGAAATAGTTTGGAGAGTTACTTATAAAGCAATCAAGTGATTGGGACAATCACACAAACCATCTTTGTATGAAAAATTACAATGGATTGAAGCCTGTGAAGGGGATATAAAATATGCTGTGAAGAGCACAATAAATTGTTGGCGCATGTATTTTGATGAGAATTATGAAAGGGAACTAATACCGACTTTAACTGAGCAAGCTAGGAGAGAATTCATGTTGCTGCCTGCAGTAAGATCAATAATACAGTCTTTGCAAAGAGTTCAGCTTCCAGAAAACGAATGGACAGACGAGTGTGTGATATGCAAGGAGAGTTACTCACCTGGATCAGAACCATATGCTAGCCTTACAGCCATAGTTCCCATTAACGCTGCATCGAGACTTGGCTTCTTAAAAACCCAAATTGTCCCATGTG
>NW_025849884.1:0-1377 GCF_002878395.1 Capsicum annuum
ATAAATGCGAGGCTATTTTTAATGCCACCAATGATAAACCCGGGAAAGATAATCTAGGCCGACCTCTTCGGGCAGGACGTTCAGATGCTGTCTATACCCTTATGCTTACAATTATTGAACATTTTGGAGGAAGATTTACTAATCAGTATGAAAACATTAGGACCCTTCTTAATGGTTTAAAATGTAAACACTTAGGTGAATTTAGATGGTATAAAGATACCTTTCTTAGTAGGGTTATGGATTTACCCGAAAGTAAGATGACCATTGGAAAGCTAAATTCATTGATGGCCTTCCACCTTTATTTGCTGAAAGAGTTAGAAAATCTCTTAGAGGATCTTATGGAGAAGTCCACTATTCAGAATAAACTTATGGTCATCTTATTGTAGCTTGTACTCAAAAAGGCTTAGCCCTTTTCAACGAGTTGAAATTAGCTAGACAAATTAAGCTTGATAAACTCAGAGAAAAATCCCAATGAGGAGACTTTTGTGAGCAATTTGGTATGGATAAACCCTTCGTACGAAAACCCCAAAGATATTCCAAGCCTAATAAATCCTATAGAAATAAACGTTCTAGGCATAGAACCAAGGAAGAACGTGAAACTAGAAAATCCTTTCGTAAGTCTACCAGATTCATGAAAAATAGATCCAAAAGAGAATTAGCCAAAATTAAATGCTATAAGTGTAACCAGCATGGTCATATAGCTCCAAACTACAAATTATAAAAACTCAAGTCCTTAGGACTTTCTGAAGAAGTTCATAACCAAGTTTATAATTTATTATATACCTCTGATTTCGAATCTGATTCTACATCTAAAGATGATTTTGAATTACCTAATTTTGATAGTGAGCTCGATCAGGTTAATAAATGTAATGACTGTGATAATGATGTTTGCAATTGTGATGAAATGATGTATAAACTTCAAGCGCAATTCGAAGATCTTGATTTAAATGTTCAAACTCTTACTGCTGAAAATGTTCTCGAATTACTAAAAGAAGTTACTGATGAAAAATTGCGTGAAAAAATCATTAATTTTGCTACTCAAAAAACTTCTGCTAATACTAGTATTTCTAAAGATAACTCTTTTGATAATCATCACATGTCTTATTCCTTAGCCGAAGTTAATTGACGTCTTGCGTTGAGTAAAACCCCAGGTAGAGATACTACCTTTAATGATTTAAAAATCGAAGTTGAACAATTGAAAAGGGAAATTGTTTTCTTAAAACAAAATCAGATGATCTCCGATCATAGAATTTCGAAAATTGAAGAAAAAATTATTGAAATCCCTGAAACTTCTTTTACCTCAAAAGGAAAAGATAAGGATTTTGAATATTCTGAAAATGATGAAATTGATAAACTTAGTCCAACAGAAGATTTGAA
>NW_025849885.1:0-1680 GCF_002878395.1 Capsicum annuum
ACTTCATAAGCTACCTTACCAACACGGCTAAGAATTTTGTAAGGACCAACATAACGGGGACTAAGCTTCCCCTTCTTTCTGAATCTCTTCACCCCCCTCATGGGTGAAATTTTCATATACACTAGGTCACCAACTTCAAACTCAAGGTCTCTCCTTCTAACAACAGCATATGACTTCTGATGACTCTGCACAGTTTTAAACCTTTCCCTAATCAACTTAACTTTTTCCATAGCCTCAAATACCGAATTAGGACCACTCCCAGCCACTTCACCCACCTCGAACCAACCTATGGGTGATCTACACTTCCTCCCATATAAGGCTTCAAATGGAGCCATGCCAATACTAGAGTGGAAACTGTTATTGTAAGCAAACTCTATCAATGGTAAGTGATCATCCCAACTTCCCTTAAAGTCAAGTGCACAAGCTCTTAACATATCCTCTAAGGTCTGGATGGTCCGCTCAGCCTGACCATCGGTCTATGGATGAAAAGAAGAACTCAAAATCACTTGGGTACCAAGACCCTTCTGAAAAGCTTTCCAAAATTGCGAAGTGAACTGAGTACCCCTATCCGAATTGATAGACAAGGGAACTCCATACAGTCTGACTAGCTCTTGGATATACAATCTAGCGTAATCCTCAGTAGTATATGAAGTATGAACAGGCAAGAAATGAGCAAACTTAGTCAACCTATCAACCACAACCCAAATGGAATCATGATGGCGTTGGGAAGGAGGTAAACCAATCCCGAAGTTCATATTTATCTCTTCCCACTTCTAGGTGGAAATACTAAACTCTTGCATCATACCACCAGGTCTTTGGGGTTCTACCGTAACCTGTTGGCATGTTGCACACTTAACTACAAACGCTGCAATATCTTTCTTCATGCCACTCAACCAATAGATTTCTCGTAAGTCTAGGTACATCTTGGTGGCACCAAGATAAATAGAATATTGTGCCCTATGCGCTTCAGCCATAATCCTCTCTCTCATATCATCAACATTCGTGACACACAATATACCCTACAACCCTACAATCATTAACTCCACCAATTAGAGTTGGATGTAGGAGCTTAGGGTTTTCTTTTTGAGGGAGTTTGATGAAATATAACATATAATACTTTTAATTGGCTTTAATATAGGGTTTGGATGGATTTTGGGTGAGGGGGAATGACCAAAACGCCCCTAAAAATAAAAAAACTTCTCGAATCTGTCCTTTGGTGGACTATTTTGATTGTCTGAAGTAGATCAACCATAACGTTTTACTTCGATGTTCAAATTGGATGAAATTAATTTCATTAGAAAGAGGACTCACAGAGCTTTCCGTTGATATATAGTAGATCACCTATATCTTTATGTACAAGGAGTTATGATCGTTTAAAGTTGGAGCAAAAATACGCCAGGACTCCATACTTTTTCCTACACGTTTTACTGTTCACTACTATTCACGATTCGATCGAAATTTTTTTAACTCGTCGCTCGGGTGTCCATTTTGGATTATCCACATATTGTTGGAAAGATTATTCGATACTCTACACAATGGTGGGTCATAATCTAAGACATTTCGCACGTAAAATTTATAATTCATTCTAGAAGATAGAACCCAACACGTTTACCCATAAAATTTCAACGAAAAATTTTTTGGGGTATTACACTAAGTTATGGAGTTATGATTAATGATGTT
>NW_025849886.1:0-2184 GCF_002878395.1 Capsicum annuum
CCAACTTTAAACTATCATAACTCCTTGTACATAATGATCTGGGTGATGCACTATATATCAACGAAAAGCTCTGTGAGTCCTCTTTCCAATGATATTTGTTTTATCCAATTTGTCTATCGTAGCAAAAAGTTATGGTCGATCTACTTCGGCCTACCAAAAGTGAATTTTTGGATCAACTTCAAACAATCATAACTCCTCGTACACAATGATCTGGGTGAGATACTATATATCAACGGAAAGATATGAGAGTCCTCTTTCTAATGAAATTAGTTTAATCCAATTTGGATATCTGAGTAAAATGTTATAGTTGATCTACTTCAGACTATCAAAATAGTCTACCAAAGAACAGATTCGAGAATTATTTGATTTTTTAGGGGTGTTTTGGTCATTCCCCCTCACCCAAAATCCGTTCAAACCCTATATTAAAGCCTATTAGAAGCATTATATGTTATATTTCATCAAATTCCCTCAAAAATAAAACCCTAATCTCCTACATCCAACTTCAAGAACCTCCAAAGTTCACAATTAATTCTGCAAATTTATTCAAGATTCCAAGTTACTAGTTCAAGAACTCTAAGAACCATCATTCAAAGGCACGATTAACATCTCAAAAATGAGTACCGATCTAAAGTTCATCATTCAAGGTATGCGGGGGTTTTTCAACAAGAACTCTCTTTCGTTCTTGTGCCCAAAAGTAATTTTCTTTATGAAGACATGATTTTTACTTGATTATTATGATTTTGAAGCATGAACTCATATCTTATGATTATTATTATGAAATATTGATGTTTATGATTTTAAAAGATGAATTTACATGTGTGGAGATATAAAGCATGAATCTTAAATGATATTTATCATGATTTTGATATTTGGGTTGTGAATCCCCATTGGAAATTGTGTTTTTGAGAAACTGTGTGTTATATGCACGTTGATGTTGAATATTTGAGATATTTTGAATGATTTAACCATTTGGTCTTAATAGAGTTGTTTTGAACTCGAGTGTTAAAGAAATCCACAACGTGGTTTATTTTGATAGATGGGTAGCATGATGACTCCCAATGTATATTTATATATTACTAAAATTGTGTTGCTGTGGATTTTCTTTGAAATAATCTGAGCTAAGTTCGGGAAAAATCTTTAGCACCGAGTGGGAGGTATAAAACGACCTTACTTCCCTATTACTACGTGCCCCCGTAGGAGTGAGCCTGAGGCTGATTTATATAGCGATCACTAGTTTGTGTGTATTTGATATCGATAGTCCTACTCCGATGGCAAGGATTGGATGGCTCTCCCCAACGTGGATTGTATGTTGGACTCCATATAGCTTACATGGTTTATGTCGGTCATAGGATCTCCCAGTGTGTGTGTGTTTCCTTGTGTCTATGGTGAATGGTGCAGTGATTTGAAAGTGGAATTGTGAAAGTTATTCTTTCGAAAGATTTAAATGATATTTACATTATGAGAATTGACATTCTTGATGAACTGAAAGTGATTGACAAATTATATGATGACTCACATGTGTTATTGTACTTATTTCATCCTCTCATGATTATGATGATTTTCTTCGGGCTATGTGAGTCTTTCATAAATCCTACATATTTCATACAAATATTTATGATGATGATGTTTATAAAACGGCATACACCCCATATACTTAGTTCTTTTCCATGGTACTGACCCACATCTTCGGATGTGGGCTGAATTTTCTCAGAATGTAGGTTCAGGTACTCAGTTCTAGGTTCGACAGTGATTCTTCGGGCATGCTGTTCTACATCCTCTGTCGTGGGGAGTCCTCATGTTTTGGGGACGTGATGTCTGATGTTGGTTTCATGGAATTTGTTACATTTGATAACTGAGTATGAGTCAGTTGGGGCATATCTCATTGGCTCCTTGGATTTATTGATTTTCTTAGAGGCTTGTCAAACTAGTATAGATGTTGGGAGTTGACTAATAAGTCATATTTTGTTATCTTTCTAAAATTCTTTTATTCTTGGATGATGATTACTCTGTTGATAGTTGAGGGTTATTTATGGAAACCCCATTGATTCATGTTGAACTGAATGAAAATGGCTCAAAGGGTTAGCTTGGGGCTACTCATAGCCTCAAGCACCGTGTGACGCTCTGGGACCCATTTTCGGGGTGTTACACCATCTATATGTGGGTGAAAAGATATGTTTAGATGAA
>NW_025849887.1:0-2026 GCF_002878395.1 Capsicum annuum
GAACAAGCAAGAAATGAGCAGACTTAGTCAACCTATCAACCACAACCTAAATGGAATCATGATGGCATCGGGAAGGAGGTAAACCAATCACAAAGTCTATATTTATCTCTTCCCACTTCCAGGTGGGAATACTAAACTCTTGCATCATACCACCAGGTCTTTGGTGCTCAACCTTAACCTATTGGAATATTGCGCACTTAGCTACAAAAGCTGCTATATCTTTCTTCATGCCACTCCACCAATAGGGGCTGAAGTGAGTCAAGACTTCAACTCCTGAAAACTCTTCTCATAAGATTCGGACCACAAGAATTTCACTTTCTTTTGGGTCAACCGCGTCAGAGGAGACGCTATATAGGAGAAACTCTCAATAAAATGGCGGTAATAGCTAGCTAAACCCAAGAAACTTTGGATATCAGTCAAAGAAATAGGTCTAGGCCAATTTCTAACAGCTTCGGTCTTTTGGGGATTAACTTTAATATCCTCGAAAGAAATGATATGACCAAGAAAAGCAACTGACCTTAGCCAAAACTCACACTTACTGAACTTGGCAAACAACTTGTGATCTCTAAGGGTTTGCAAGACAGTTCGAAGATGATCAAAATGTTCATCTTCACTACGGGAGTACACCAGTATATCATCGATGAACACTATGACAAACATATCCAGATATGATCTGAACACTCGATTCATGAGGTCCATGAAAGCTACTGGGGCATTAGTTAACCCGAAAGACATAACAAGAAACTCAAAATGGCCATAACGAGTTCGGAAAGCGGTTTTTGGGATGTCACACTCTCTAACTTTGAGTTGATGATAGCCAGAACGAAGGTCTATCTTTGAGAAAGAACTTGCACCTTGCAATTAGTCAAACAAATCATCTATTCTCGAAAGGGGGTACTTATTTTTTACGGTGACTTTATTCAGTTGGCGGTAATCAATGCACATACGCAAAGAGCCATCTTTATTTCTCACAAACAACATAGGAACGCCACAAGGAGAAACACTAGGCCTTATGAAACCTTTATCTAGTAGATCTTTGAGTTGCTCTTTCAACTCCTTAAGTTCTGCAGGGGCCATACGGTAAGGAGAAATAGAAATGGGCTGAGTATCGGGAAAAAGATCAATCCCAAACTCTATCTCTCTATCAGGAGGTATCCCTGGGAGATCATCCGGAAAGACATCAGAAAACTCGTTGACGACGTTAACAGACTGGAGAGTTGGAGTTTCAGACTTAGTGTCTTTGACTCTAACCAAATGGTAAATACATCCCTTGGAAATAAGCTTTCTAGCTTTGAGGTAAGAGATAAAATGACTCTTGGGTGACACAGAATTCCCAAACCACTCAAACACGGATACACGCGGAAACTGAAACTTGACCACTCGGGTCCGACAATCAATAGAGGCATAAGAAGAATACAACCAGTCTATACCCAAAATCACATCAAAATCTACCATGTCTAACTCAATCAGATCAGCCAACAAGACTCTATGAAGAATGGTAACAGGACACTTTTTATACACTTTCGGGGCAACAATCGAATAACCCACTGGGGTAGAAACTAGTAGGCTCAGGAATAATCTTAGGACTCATTTCAAAATTCACAGTAATCAAAGGTGTAACATATGAGAAACTGGATCCAGGATCCAACAAAGCATACACATCAAACTGAAATATATGAAGAATACCAGTAACAACATCGGGAGAGTCCTCCTATTCCTAGCGGGATGGTAAAGTATAGAATCTTTTCTGGCACTGTCCGCCAGCATTGCTAGAAGAGGCGCCCTGAGCTAGGGCTGGGCGAATCACTGGAACTGGAGCACTAACAGTCTGAGTCTGGGTCTGAGGGCGATAGTCACGACACCCTTGTCCATCCTATTGTCAATCTCTAACTCTGTGACCCAAGTCACCACACCGAAAACAACCCCTTTTCTCACCCCAACACTCACCCGAATGGTTCCTACCACACTTAGGACACAGGGGATGATTTGGCTTACTGCCAGCACTGTACTGGGACCTGGATGCATA
>NW_025849888.1:0-3357 GCF_002878395.1 Capsicum annuum
GGGAGATAGTGTGTTGAGATTGTAGGGTAGATTGTGTGTCCCGAATATTGATGATCTGAGACAGAGGATTATGGATGAAGCACACGGGGGGTGATATTCTATTTATCCTACTGCCACCATGATGTACCGAGACTTGCAGGAAATCTATTGGTGGAGTGGTATGAAGAAAGATATAGCAGCATTTGTAGCTAAGTGTGCAACTTGCCAATAGGTTAAGGTTGAACACCAAATACCTAATGGTATGATGCAAGAGTTTAGTATTCCCACCTAGAAGTGGGAAGAGATAAATATGGACTTCATGATTGGTTTACCTCCTTCCCGACGCCATCATGATTCTATTTGGGTTTTGGTTGATAGGTTGACTAAGTCTGCTTATTTCTTTCCTGTTTATACTTTATATACTACTGAGGATTACGCTAGATTGTATATTTGGGAGCTAGTCAGGCTGCATGGAGTTCTCTTGTCTATCATTTTGGATAGGGGTACTCAGTTCACTTTGCAAATTTGGAAAGCTTTTCAGAAGGGTCTTGGTACCCAAGTGCTTTTGAGTTTTGCTTTTCATCTACAGACCGATGGTCAGGCTGAGTGGACCATCCAGACCTTAGAGGATATGTTGAGAGCTTATGCACTTGACTTTAAGGGAAGTTTGGATAATCACTTACTGTTGATAGAGTTTGCTTACAATAACAGTTTCCACTCTAGTATTGGCATAACTCCGTTTGAAGCCTTATATGAAAGGAAGTGTAGATCACCTATAGGTTATTTCGAGGTGGGTAAAGCGGTTGTGAGTGGTCCTGATTAGGTATTTGAGGCTATGGAAAAAGTTAAGTTGATTAGGAAAAGGTTGAAAACTGCGCAGAGTCATCAGAATTCATATGCGGATGTTAGAAGGAGAGACCTTGAGTTTGAACTTGGTGACCTAGTGTATCTGAAAATTTCACCCATGAGGGGGGTGAAGAGATTCGGAAAGAAGGGGAAGCTTAGTCCCCATTATGTTGGTCCTTACAAAATTCTTAGCCGTGTTGGTAAGGTAGCTTATAAAGTCGAATTGCCTTCTGAGTTGTCCTTTGTTCATCCAATATTCCATGTCTCCATGATTAGAAAGCATATTAGCGATGCTGCGGTAGTGGATTCCTCTGTGAGTGCTGACATTCAAGAAAATCTTTCTTTTGATGAGATTCCTGTTGAGATTCTTGATTTCAGTGTCCGAAGACTAAGGAACAAAGAAGTTCCCTTGGTCAAGGTGTTGTGGCGAAACCAATATGTTGAGGGTGCAACTTAGGAAGCTGAGGTGGGTATGCGATCCAAGTACCCGCACCTATTTTCCGTGAACTCCGATCAAGCCGAAGATACTATTTTTTCCTAAATCATGCACTATTGATAACAGTTGCAGTAGTTCAACTGTCATTTATTATGTGTTCAACTTTAGTTTCTTGAATTTATGCATTCTATGTTGCATTCAGAGTGAGAAACGATGTGGTGATGAGTCTAATGAATGGTTTCAGCTATATTCTCTATTCCCTATCTAATCTTGGCATGTCTATCATCATTCGAGGACGAATGTTTCCAAGGGGGGGATGATGTAATACCCTAGAAAATTTTTCGTTGAAATTTTGTGCATAAACGTGTTGGGTTCTATCTTCTAGAGTGAATTATAAATTTTCTGTGTGAAATGTCTTATATTATGACCCACCATTGAATATAGTAACAAATAAGCTTTTCAACTATATGTGGATCATCCAAAATGGACACCCGAGCGACGAGTTATGAACATTCCAATCGAACCGTGAATAGTAGTGAATAGTAAAATGTGCAGAAAAATTACTGAGGCCTGATGTATTTTTTCTCCAACTTTAAAGATCATAACTCCTTTTACACAATGATCTGGGTGATCTACTATATATCAACGGAAAGATCTACGAGTCCTCTTTCCAATGAAATTGGTTTCATCTAATTTGTCTATCGGAGCAAAAAGTTATGGTCGATCTACTTCAACCTAGCAAAAGTGAATTTTTGGGTCAACTTCAAACGATCATAACTGCTCGTATACAATGATATGGGTAAGATACTCTATATCAATGGAAAGATATGATAGTTGTATTTCTAATGAAATTGGTTTCATCCAATTTGAATATCAGAGTGAAACGTTACGGTTGATCTACTTCAGACTATCAAAACAGTCCACCAAAGGACAGATTCAAGAATTTTTTTGATTTTTAAGGGCGTTTTGGTCATTCCCCCTCACTCAAAATCCATCCAAACCCTATATTAAAGCCTATTAGAAGCATTATATGTTATATTTCATCAAACTCCCTCAAAAGAAAACCCTACGCTCCTACATCCAACTTCAAGAACCTCCAAAGCTCACCATTAATTCTGCAAATTTATTCAAGATTCCTAGTTCCTAGTTCAAGAACTCCAAGAACCATCATTCAAAGGCACGATTAACATCTCAAAAATGGGTATCGATCAAAAGTTCATCATCCAAGGTATGTGGAATTTTTCAACAAGAACTCTCTTTCGTTCTTGTCCCCAAAAGTAATTTTCTTTATAAAGGCATGATTTTTATTTGATTTTTATGAGTTTGAAGCATGAATCCATATCTTATGATGATTATTATGAAATCTTGATGTTTATGATTTTGAAAGATGAATCTACATGTGTGGTGATATAAAGCATGAATCTTGAATGATATTTATCATGATTTTGATATTTGGGTCATGAATCCCCTTTGGAAATTATAAATTTTTTTGAGAAAGTGTGTTATAAGCACATTGATGTTGAATATTTGAGATATTTTTAATGATTTGACCTTTTGGTCTTAATGGAGTTGTTTTGAACTCGAGTGTGAAAAAAGTTACAATGTGGTTGATTTTGATAGATGGAAAGCATGATGGCACGCGATGCATATTTATATATTACTGAAATTGTTTTGTTGTGGATTGTCTTTGAAATGATCTGAGGTAAGTCCTAGAGAAATCTTTAGCACCAAGTGGGAGGTATAAAGTGACCTTACTTCCCTATAACTACGTGCCCCCGTAGGAGTGAGCCTGAGGCTGATTTATATAGTGGTCACTAGTTTGTGTGGTTTTGATATCGATATTCCTACTCTGATGGCAAGGATAGGACGGCTCTCCCCAATGTGGGTTGTACATTGGACTACATGTAGCTCACGTAGTTTATGTCGGTTAGAGGATCTCCCAGTGTGTGTGTTTCCTTGTGTCTATGGTGAATGGTGAAGTGATTTGAAAGTGGAATTGTGAAAGTTATTCTTTCGAAAGATTTAAATGATATTTACATTATAAGAATTGATATTCTTGATGAACTGAAAGTGATTGACAAATTATATGATGACTC
>NW_025849889.1:0-2296 GCF_002878395.1 Capsicum annuum
CCCCAACTGGTGTGGACACTTCAAATGGCTTAACTAACAGTTCGGGTATTCTTTCGAACTTTTCAGCAACCAATGGAGTAACATAAGATAATGTAGAACCGGGATCAATTAAGGCATATACATCGAATGAAAAGATAGACAACGTACCCGTAACCATATCTGGGGAAGCCTCTAAATTCTGTCGATCCACTAGAGCATACGTACAATTTTGAGCCCCGCTAGAACTCGTGGCTCCTCTATCACCTCTAACACGACCCATTAGTTATGCACTCCTTCCTAAATAAGGAATCAATAATGATGATGCAATAAATGACCCCGTAGGTCGTGCCATACCCCCTATGCCCCTTCGTAGGCATTCTTTCATCATATGCCCTGGCATACTGCACCAAAAGTAAACATTGGTCCCCAGCCGACATGCGCCTAAATAATACCTTCCACATTTATTGCATGGCTCTCGAGGAGGTCTCGATTGGCTCATATTCCCTTTCCCTTGGTACCCCACTATCCACGAACTCTGACTCTCACTTCTGTGCCTAAATTAATTTCCTGTGGACCCTTGGAACTGTGGTGGGGCACTAGCTGCAGAATAAGAAGATAATGGCCTAGGTGGTTTAGTAGAAAACTGTGGTCTGAACCCTCCTTGGGATACCATGAACTTCCCTATAGATCTAGCCCTCTTGGAATATCCTCTTTCTAATTCCTGTGTTCTTCTCCTCTGCCTCTGATATTCTATTTTCTGTGCAAAAGCTTGGATCCTCGCTATGTCCATATCTTTGTTCAAAGCGGCAATAGTACAATCTCTAACCAGATATGGATCCAGCCTATCCACATATTGATAAACTCTGTCATCCATAGTAGCTACAACATTAGGAGCATATCTCGACAAGGAATTAAATCGGAGACTGTACTCCCTTATGCTCATATTCCCCTGACGAAGATTTAAAAATTGATCTGCACGGGCCTGACGAATCTCGAATGGAAGATAATGATAAAAAATGCCTTTTTAAACTCTTTCCAAGTAGTTGGGGGTAAATCAATACACCTAGATCATTTCCAGTCCTCGTACCAATATATAGCCTCCCCTTTAATCTATACGTCGCTAACTCCACTGTCTCTCTACCCCTTATATGCATAACATCTAAGGCCCTTTAAATTTGATCAATAAAGTCCTGTAGGACCTCGTTAAGATCTGATCCAGTAAAAGTGGGAGGATCCATCTTAAGAAAATCCTGTGTTCGAAGGCTAGCCGCCCTATCTGTACCATTAGGACTCGTGGTAGGAATGACTTGCCCTTGAGCTTGCCCAGAAACTATACGAGTCAAAATTTGAACTGTATTTCTAAGATCTTGATCAACAACATTAATAGGTGGCTCTGGGGATATAGTTCTCCTCCCTCTTATTTCTTCCGGAGTGGAAGAAGTTTCTGATGCATGCTCAGCTGGAACCTCACTTTGATTAGCTGGTATAGTGGGTAACTTACTAGTCCCCTCTCCGGCAGCCACATCTACTTGTTTACTGGTATTCTTGCTTCTGGTAACCGACATCATTACAATAATAAGAGAAACAAATGGATTCGGTGGTCAACTATAACTTCATATACAATATAGGCTCTATCGCACGATCTAAGACATGAAGAAAAAGAAAAAATTCCTAAATATCCATAGCCTCCTATTTATAGATGCAGTGCACGACACACAGATAAACAAGACTCTACGCAGACACGGCTTTATAGACTCACTAGGACGATCTTCTCTGATACCACTATTGTCATACCTCAAATCCTATTGGGGCGGACTGGCACCCGTAACCGAGGAGGCCCGAGAGAACCAGCTCATAATCTTATACTTCCCATGCATACCTCTATGACAACCCGAAATTCGAACAGCATCACGTCGCATATAAAAGGAAATAATCACCTGTATAAGCTCGAGCACACATATATATGTATATACAATACTTGGCCGTTAAAGCCATCACGTCTATTAACAAAACACCACCTTGACTGTACATTAGGTCTACAAAGCCTCTAGACAATACACAGAGTTTAACTAAGGTTGGGACACACTCCGCCATATAAATAACTTCTATACAATACCAAAAGTGACTGGATATGACACTAAAAGACCCGAATCAAACTGGAGCTCACCAAAAACAGCTGGATATCCTGGCTCCTACTTATGCGGTGTATGAGCTGGGGTACTTGTGCCTGCAGTATGAAATGCAGGACCCCCGTGGGGGACGTCAGTACAAAATATGTACTGAGTATGTAAAGCTGTAGATAATCACATATGATATA
>NW_025849890.1:0-2200 GCF_002878395.1 Capsicum annuum
CACAGGAATTAGAAAAAGGATATTCCAAGAGAGTCAGATCTACAGGGAAGTTCATGGCATCCCAAGGAGGGTTCAGGCCACAATTTTCTGCTAGACCACCTAGGCCATTATCTTCTTATTCTGCAGCTAGTGCCCCACAACAGTTCCAAGGGTCCAGAGAAAATCAATTTAGACACAAAAGTGAGAGTCAGAGTTCGCGGACAGTGGGGTACCAAGGGCAAGGGCATATAAGCCAATTGAGACCTCCTCGAGAGCCATGCAATAAATGTGAAAGGTATCATTTGGGCGCATGTTGGCCGGGGACCAATGTTTGATTTTAGTGCGGTATGTCGGGGCATATGATAAGAGAATGCCCACGAAGGGGCATAGAGGGTATGGCACAACCTACAAGGTCATTTGTTGCATTATTATCATCAATACCTTATTCAGGAAGGGGTGCACAACCAATAGGTCGTGTTAGAGGTGATAGAGGATCCACGAGTTCTAGCAGGGCTGAAAATCGTACGTATACTCTAGCGGATCGACAAAATTTAGAGGCTTTCCCAGATGTGTTTATGGGTACGTTGTCTATCTTTTCATTCGATGTATATTCCTTAATTGATCCCGATTTGACATTATCTTATGTTACTCCATTGGTTGCTGGAAAGTTCGAAAGAATACCCGAACTGTTAGTTAAGCCATTTGAAGTGTCCACACCGGTTGGGGAATCTGTTATAGCTAGAAGGGTTTACCGGAACTGCATAGTAACTATTTGTGGTCGTGATACAACGACTGATCTTGTGGAGTTAGAAATGGTAGATTTTGATGTTATATGGGTATGGACTGATTGGCGTCTTGTTATGCCACAATTGATTGCTGCAAAAAAGAAGGTATATTTCCATTTTCCAAATAAATCAGTCCTTGAATGGAAAGGTGAAATTGGCGCGCCAAGAGGTAGATTTATTTCTTATTTTAAGGCAAGAAGAATGATTTCCAAGGGATACATATATCATTTAGTTAGAGTAAGGGATACAGAAGCGGAGCCACCAACTATTCACGCTGTTTCGGTGGTAAATGAATTTTCTGATGTATTTCCTGAAGATCTTCTAGGTTTGCCTCTTGGACGAAAAGTAGAGTTTGGTATTGATGTAATACCAGGCACCCAACCAATCTCCATTCCTCCATATAGAATGGCCCCAGCAGAATTACGAGAATTGAAAGAGTAATTGAAAGATTTGCTAGAGAAGGGATTCATAAGGCCAAGTATGTCCCCCTGGGAGCACCAGTGTTATTTGTGCGCAAAAAGGATAGCTCGCTGAGGATGTGTATTAATCATCGGCAATTGAATAAGGTGACTATTAAGAATAAATATCCTCTCCCAAGAATTGATGATTTATTTGATCAGTTACAGGGCGCCAAGTGCTTTTCTAAGATTGATTTGAGGTCAAGTTACCACTAAGTGAGGGTCAAAGAGAAGGATATACCCAAGACAGCTTTCTGAACACGGTATGGTCATTATGAGTTTCTAGTTATGTCATTAGGGCTAACAAATGCACCCGCAACTTTTATGGATTTGATGAATAGGGTGTTTAATCCATTCTTGGATGTATTTGTGATAGTTTTTATAGATGATATTCTAGTTTATTCTAGATCAGAAGAGGACTATGCCAATCACTTACGACAGGCATTGCAGACTCTTTGTGATTGTAAGATTTATGCAAAGTTCTCTAAATGTGAGTTTTGGTTAAAATCAGTGGCATTTTTGGGTCATATTATATCTAGTGAAGGGATAAAGGTTGAATCTCAAAAGATAGAAGCTGTGAAGAACTGGCCAAGGCCCACAACGCCGACGGAGATTCGTAGTTTTCTCGGGTTGGCCGGTTATTATAGAATGTTTGTTGAAGGATTTTCTTCCATTTCAGCACCCTTAACCAAGCTAACCCATAAAGAATCTAAATTCCAATGGAATGATGCTTGTGAGAAGAGTTTTCAAGATTTAAAGAACAAGTTGATTTCTACACCCGTGTTGGTACTTCCAGAAGGCATCGAAGGGTATACAGTGTATTGTGATGCTTCCAGAATTAGTTTAAGATGTGTATTGATGCATAATGGTAATGTAATAACATATGCTTCTAGACAATTATGGCCACATGAGAAAAATTATCCTACACACTATCTTGAGCTGGCCGCAGTTATTTTTGCTTTAAAGATATGGCGCCAC
>NW_025849891.1:0-5000 GCF_002878395.1 Capsicum annuum
ACATGCGCACAAATGATACCTTCCACATTTATTACATGGCTCTCAAGGAGGTCTCGATTGGCTCATATTCCCTTGCCCTTGGTACCCCACTGTTCACAAACTCTGACTCTCACTTCTGTGCCCAAATTGATTTCCTCTGGACCCTTGGAACTATGGTGGGGCACTAGCTGCAAAATAAGAAGATAATGGCCTAGGTGGTCTAGTAGAAAACTGTGGTCTGAACCCTCCTTGGGATGCCATGAACTGCCTTGTAGATCTGGTCCTCTTGGAATATCCTATTTCTAATTCCTGTGTTCTTTTTCTCTGCCTCTGATTTTCCATTTTCTATGCAAAAGCTTGGATCCTCACTATGTCCTTATCTTTGTTCAAAGCAGCAATAGTACAATCTCTAACCAGATATGGATCTAGCCTATCCACATATTAATGAACTATGTCATCCATAGTAGCTACAATATTAGGAGTATATCTCAACAAGGAATTAAATCGGAGATTGTACTCCCTCACGCTCATAATCCTCTGATGAAGATTTAAAAACTGATCTGCACGGGCCTGACGAATCTCAAATGGAAGATAATGATCAAGAAATGCCTTTTAAAACTCTTTCCAAGTAGTTGGGGGCGCATCAATACCCCTAGATTGTTTCCAGTCCTCGTACCAATATATAGCCTCCCCTTTGAATCTATACACTGCTAACTCCACTATCTCTCTACCTGTTACATGCATAACATCTAAGGCCATTTGCATTTGATCAGTAAAGTCCTGTGGGTCCTCATTAAGATCTGATCCAGTAAAAGTTGGAGGTTCCATCTTAAGAAAATCCTGTGTTCGAAGGCTAGCCGCCCTATCTGTACCACTAAGACCCATGGTAGGAATGGCTTACCCTTGATCTTGCCCAGCAACTATACGAGTCAAAAGTTGTACTGCATTTCTAAGATCTTGATCAGCAACATTAATAGGTGGCTCTGGGGATATAGTTCTCCTCCCCCGTATTTCATCCGGAGTGGAAGAAGTATTTGATGCATGCTCAGCTATAGCCTCACTTTGATTAGCTGGTATAGTGGGTAACTTACTAGTCCCCTCTCCGGCGCCACATCTACTTGCTTACCGGTATTCTTGCTTCTGATAATCGGCATCATTACTATAATAAGAGAAACAAATGAATTTAGTGGTCAACTATGGCTTCATATACAATATAGGCTCTATCGCACAATCTAAGACATGAAGAAAAGAAACAATTCCTAAATGTCTATAGCCTCCTATTTATAGATGCGGTGCACGACACACCGATAAACAAAACTCTACGTAGACACGGCTTTGTAGACTCACTAGGACGAACTTCTCTGATACCACTTTTGTCACACCTCAAATCCTATTGGGGCAGACTGGCACCCGTAACCGAAGAGGCCCGGGAGAACCAGCTCATAACCTTATACTTCCTATGCATACCTCTATGACAACCCGAAATTCGAACTGCATCATGTCACATACAAAAGAAAATAATCACCTATATAAGCTCGAGCACACATTTATATATATATACAATACTTGGCTGTTGGAGCCATCACGTCTATTAACAAAATACCACCTTGACTGTACATTAGGTCTACAAAGCCTCTAGACAATACACAGAGTTTAACTAAGGTCGGGACACACCCCGCCATATAACTAACTTCTATACAATACCAAAAGTGACTGGATATGACAAAGAAAGCCCTGAAGCAAACTAGAGCTCACCAAAAGCAGTTGGATATCCTAGCTCCTACTTGTGCGGTGTATGAGCTAAGGTACCTATGCCTGCAGCATGAAATGCAGGTCCCCCATGGGGACGTCAGTATGAAATATGTACTGAGTATGTAAAGCTATAGATAATCACATATAATATAGGAGCTCAATAGAAATCAAAAACAAGTGAATAAATCGCAATAGGAGTGGACCACACTTATAAGAACTTGTGACAACCTGTACATTGTATTTATTCAATTACTTTACCTTCGTTCTTATCATCTTTGTAATCGTACTATGACCATTAGGCTGCCTCCAGTACATATCAACTGGGATCGACCCATGATAGGCTTTTGCCCCTGGGATACCACCCATAAACACATAAATATGGATCGACCCACGATAGGCTTATGCCCCTGGGATACCACCCGATAAGAGAGAACTTCCATCACTTAGTTCAATTAATCTTTGAGATTGTTATTTCGGTCGCCACCACATTTTTGATACTTTGAAACAATGATACATCAATAAGAGACATATAAATAGACTATCAATGCAATAACAATGAAGTAAGAACTCATTGACACATCAATGAAGTGTTTTGGAGTCATCAATGCCATAAAAATGAAGTAGGAACTTATTGGTATATAAACGAAACGTTTTGGAGTCATTAATAGCACATGGATCTTGTTTGAGTAACCGGATAACTCCTGACATTCATTAGTGCAATAAACATGTAAGATTTGGAAAACAAGTAAGTATTGGAATATCTTGACATCTTGTAGGGTGGAAACAAGTTCATTGGTAACGTAGGACATCATACAAAACCATTATGGATCACATGTCATTGAATAACTTTGGAAACTTTCATAATAGAACAATTGTTCACTTTCATGCCAATGATATGGTATAGAGTATGATTTATATACATGACTGTCAACCTTCAATACTAGTCCCAAATGGACTTCCCGTCTTTTCGGATTACTTATCTACAATGAACATATATAGCAATCTAGTATTAGTAACCAAACGTCACAATTCAATTATTTGAATTCACTAAACTAGAGGTTAAGAAGTAAGCCTTAATTACACCATAAAGGGTGTCACCTTAACCCTCTTGTACTCCAATTACATTCACATGCCATGCATATTCATACAACATCTTCCAATATCAAGTTTAGATTCATTTATCCTTCCAACCAATCCATCAAACCAAATTGAGCCATAGACATAAATAATCATCAATTCAATAGTATATCACCATATCCACCTTCCATAACTCAATTACCATATCCACCTTCCACAATTCGAAACAACCAAACTAGGTAAAATAGTCCATAACCCTATTTCTATCACCTTTCAATAACATCCAATACATATAATCCTCTATCACACATATACATATGGAAAAGAACAAAGTAAAACAATATTCATACCTTAGAATTCACCTCTTGATTATGCAATCCTGTTTACATAAATAACTGGTGCCGTTCGAAGATCTCGAGATGACAAACACAGTTATCAGATTACTTTGGAATTTCTACGGTTGAATCAAAAGTACTTTAAAGGTCAAATTTGGCTAGGGTTTGTTCTTTCTCAATGATTGATGATGAAAATGAGTTTTTGAACTCATATACATGTATATATACACATATTCCCGTCCATAATATAATAGGAAATGACCAAAATGGCTTTAAAATTTAAATAATGTCAAATCTATCCTTTGGTGGACTGTTTTGATAAGCTAAAGTAGATCGACCATAACTCTTTACTCCGATATCAGATTTGGGTGAAATTAGTATCGTTGGAAGGATAATTCAAAGGGATTTCATTTCATATAAATTAGGCCACCCAGTTTGTCCTGTACAAGGAGTTATGGTCGTTTGAAGTTTACCCTAAAAATCTATTTTGATAGGCTGAAGTAAAACGAGTATAACTCCTTACTCAGACGTTGGATTTGGATGAAACCAATTGAATTGGAAATAAGACTCAAAGATATTTCTTTACATAGGTCGCAACTCTCCCATTTCATTATATTAAGGGAGTTATGATCGTTTGAAGTTGACCCAAAAATTCGACTGGCCTCAGTAGTTTGTGTGCAGGAAATTTTCCTGTACATTTACTATTCCCAAATATCCCACCACCATTTTATAGTTTCGAACATCCTCGATTATGTCTGAAACCTATACGTTTTTGGAAATCTTTATATCGTTGGAAAGATTATTCAATAACCTTCGCATGGAACCATCGACGGGCAAAGTCCGGTATAAATAAAATAAAAAATTAATTCCATATAAATAAACCAATACACATGTACTGAAATATGGGGTATTACACTCCCGCCGACGTCTCCGGACTTCCTAACATTGTCGTTGACCACCACATCCCGTTTCAGGAATTTTAACTCGATTCCCTTTCGGAGTATGCACGAAACGTGCTATCTATCGGGGTTTCCCTGACCCTTAGAATCAACTAACCCATGTGCAAGTGTTGTTCACATAGAACATTTCCCCTCTTCGGCCTTCAAAGTTCTCATTTGAATATTTTCTACTACCACCAACATCTGCACCAACGGTCGCTCTGCCCGGGCTCGCACCCAAGATTTTGCAGCGACCGCCGTGCCCTCCTACTCATCGGGGCATGGAACTTGCCCCGAAGGTCGGGTGTAGGTCGCGCACTTAAGAGCCATCGATTTTTGGGGCTAATTGATTCGAAAGGTGAGTTGTTACACACTCCTTAGTGGATTTCGACTTCCATAACCACCGTCCTGCTGTCTTAATCGACCAACACCCTTTGTGGGATCTAGGTTAGCGCGTAGTTTGGCACCGTAACCCGACTTCCGGTTCATCCCGCATCACCAGTTCTACTTACCAAAAATGGCCCTCTTGGAGCTCTTGATTCCATGGTGCGGCATAACAAAGCAGCCGCGCCATCCTACCTATTTAAAGTTTGAGAATAGGTCGAGGGAGTTTCGCACCTGAGGCCTCTAATCATTGGTTTTACCCCGATAGAACTCGCATGCGAGCTCCAACTATCCTGAGGGAAACTTCGGAGGGAACCAACTACTAGACGGTTTGATTAGTCTTTTGCCCCTACACCCAAGTCAGACGAACTATTTGCACGTCAGTATCACTGCGAGCCTCCACCAGAGTTTCCTCTGGCTTTGCCCCCCTCAAGCATAGATCACCATCTTTCGAGTCCCGATAGGTATGCTCACACTCGAACCCTTCTTAGAAGATCAAGGTTGGTCAGCGATGCACCCCTCGGGGGGATACCAC
>NW_025849891.1:10000-39774 GCF_002878395.1 Capsicum annuum
GAGTTTATAGCCTTGGCCGATAGGCTTGGGTAATCTTTGAAATTTCATCGTGATGGGGATAGATCATTGCAATTGTTTGTCTTCAACGAGGAATTCCTAGTAAGCGCGAGTCATCAGCTCATGTTGACAATGTCCCTGCCCTTTGTACACACCGCCCATCGCTCCTACCGATTGAATGATCCAATGAAATGTTCAGATCGCGGCGACGTAGGCGGTTTGTTGCCCGCGATGTCGCGAGAAGTCCATTAAACCTTATCATTTAGAGGAAAGAGAATTCGTAATTAGGTTTCCATAGGTGAACCTGCAGAAGGATCATTGTTCAAACCTACACAACAGAACGACCCGCGAACGTTTTTAACAAATGGGGAGTCCTCGCGCCCCGTCCACGACGTACATCGGGAGGACCTATGCTTCTTTTGTAAATAAAAATGACTCTCGCCAATAGATATCTCAGCTCTCGCATCGATGTAAAACGTAGAAAAATACGATACTTGGTGTGAATTACAGAATCCCGTGAACCATAGAAAATATTTGAACTCAAGTTGAGCCCAAAACCATTAGGCCGAGGGCACGTCTTCCTAGACGTCACGCATCGCATTGCCCCCCTCGCATCTCGCCTCAATCACGGGGCTCGTTGTTGTCATGGGGTGGATACTGGCCTCCCATGCACCTCGAGCTCGCGGCTGGCCTAAATGTGAGTCCACTTCGACGGACGTCGCAGCAAATAGTGGTTGTATCTTAACTCTATTTGTTGTCGCGGTTATAGCCCTTCGCGCGTCTGGACTCCAGGACCCTTTCGCGCTTAGGAACTCCGACCGCAACCCCAGGTCAGGCGAGATTACCGGCGGAGTTTAAGCATATCAATAAGCAGAGGAAAAGAAACTTACAAGGATTCCCTTAGTAACAGCAAGCGAACAGGGAACAGCCCAGCCTTAGAATCGGGTGGCTCCATCGTCCGACTTGTAGTTTGGAGAAGCATCTTCAGCGGTAGACCGGGCCCAAGTCCCCTGGAGGGAAGTGCCAGAGAGGGTGAGAGACCCATTATGCCTGGACCCTGTTGCACCACGAGGCACTGTCTACGAGTCAGTTTTTTGGGAATGCAGTCCAAATCAGGTGGTGAATTCCGTCCAAGGCTAAATACGAACGACAGACCAATAGGAAACAAGTACCGCAAGGGAAAGATGAAAAGGACTTTGAAAAAAGAGTCAAAGAGTGCTTGAAATTATTGGGAGGGAAGAGGATGAGGGTCGGCGATGCGCCTGGTCGGATGTGGAATGGCGACGAGCCGGTCCGCCGATCGACTCTGGGCGTGGACCAGCATGGATTGGGGGGCGGCCAAAGCCCGGGCTTTAGATAACGCTGTCTCCTCAATTGTGGCAGGCAGCGCGGGGCTCCAGCGTGCTTCAGCATCTGTGCGATACGGATGCTAGCATGTTGGCTCCCCATTCGACCCGTCTTCAAAAACGGACCAAGGAGTTTGACATGTGTGTGAGTCAACGGGCGAGTAAACCCGTAAGGCGTAAGGAAGATGATTGGTGGTATCCTCCCGAGGGGTGCACCACCGACCGACCTTGATCTTCTGAGAAGGGTTCGAGTGTGAGCGTACCTATCGAGACCCGAAAGATGGTGAACTATGCCTGAGTGGGGTGAAGCCAGAGGAAACTCTAGTGGAGGCCCGAAGTAATACTGACGTGCAAATCGTTCATCTGACTTGGGTGTAGGGCCTATGGTTGCTTTATCGAGCCATTCCATGGAATCAAGAGATCCAAGTAGGCCATTTTTGGTAAGCAGAATAGGCGATACGGGATGAACCGGAAGCCGGGTTACGGTGCCAAACTGTGCGATAACCTAGATCCCACAAAGGGTGTTGGTCGATTAAGACAGCAGGACGGTGGTCATGGAAGTCAAAATCCGCTAAGGAGTGTGTAACAACTCACCTGCCGAATAAACTAGCCCCAAAAATGGATGTCACTTAAGCATGCGACCTACACCCAGCCGTTGGAGAAACTTCCAGGCCCCGATGAGTAGGAGGGCGCGGCGGTCGCTCCAAAACCTTGGGTGCGAGCCCAAGAAAAGCGACCGTCGGTGCAGATATTGGTGGCAGTAGCAAAAATTCAAACAACAACTTTGAAGTTCGAAGAGGGGAAAGGTTCCATGCGAACGACACTTGCACATGGATTAGTCAATCCTAAGGGTCGGGGGAACCCCGACAGATAGCGCGTTTCGTGCGTACTCTGAAAGGGAATCAAGTTAAAATTCCTGGACCGAGATGTGGTGGTCGATGGCAACATTAGGAAGTCTGAAGAAGTCGGCGGGAGCCTCGGGAAGAGTTATCTTTTCTATTTAACAGCCTGCCCACCCTGGAATCGGCTTAGCCGGAGGTAGGGTCCAGGGCTGGAAGAGCACCGCACGTCGCGTGCTGTCCAGTGCACTACCGGCGGCCCTTGAAAATCAAGAGGAACGAATGCCGTCCACGCCTGGTCGTACTCATAACCACATTAGGTCTCCAAGGGGAACAACCTCTAGTCGATGGAACAATGTAGGAAAGGGAAGTCGACAAAATGGATCTGTAACTTCTGGAAAAGGATTGGCACTGAGGGCTGGGCACGGGGGTCCCAGTCCCGAACCCATCAGCTATTGGTGGACTACTCGAGCTGCTCCCGCAGCGAGAGCAGGTCGTCGCGTGTCGGTTGGGGGACGGACTGGGAACGGTTCCTTTGGGGCCTTCCCCGCGCGTTGAACAGCCAACTCAGAACTGGTACGGACAAGGGGAATCCGACTATTTAATTAAAACAAAGCATTGCGATGGTCCCAACGAATGTTCACACATTGTGATTTCTTTCCAGTGCTCTGAATGTCAAAGTGAAGAAATTCAACCAAGCGCGGGTAAACGGCGGGAGTAACTATGACTCTCTTAAGGTAGCCAAATTCCTCGTCATCTAATTAGTGATGCGCATAAATGCATTAACGAGATTCCCACTATCCCTGTCTACTATCCAGTGAAACCACAGCCAAGGGAACGGGCTTGGTAGAATCAGCGGGGAAAGAATACCCTCTTAAGCTTGACTCTACTCCGACTTTGTGAAATGACTTAAGAGGTTTAGTATAAGTGCAAGCCGAAAGGCGAAAGTGAAATACCACTACTTTTAACGTTATTTTACTTATTCCGTGAATCGTAAGCGAGGCACTGCCCCTCTTTTTGGACCCAAGGCTCGCTCTGCGGGCCAATCCGGGTAGAAAACATTGTCAGGTGGAGAGTTTGGCTGGCGTGGCACATCTATTAAAAGATAACACAGGTGTCCTAAGATGATCTTAACGAGAATAGAAATATCATGTGGAACAGAAGGGTGAAAGATCGTTTGATTCTGATTTCCAGTACGAATACAAACCGTGAAAGGGTGGCCTAACGATCCTTTAGACCTTCAGAATTCGAATCTAGAGGTGTCAGAAAAGTGTTACCACAGGGATAACTGGCCTGTTGCAGCCAAACGTTCATAGAGACGTTGCTTTTTCATCCTTCGATATCAGCTCTTCCTATCATTGTGAAGCAGAATTCACCAAGTGTTGGACTATTCACCCACCAATAGGGAACGTGAGCTGGGTTTAGACCGTCGTGAGACAGGGTAGTTTTACCCTACTTATGACAGTGTCGCAGTAGTAATTCAACCTAGTACGAGAGGAAACGTTGATTCACACAATTTGTCAGCGCGTTTAGTTGAAAACCCAGCGGCGCAAAGCTATCGTGTGCTGGATTATGACTGAACGCCTCTAAGTCAGAATTCGGGCTAGAAGCAACGTATGTGCCCGCTGTCCGCTTGCTGACCCACAGTAGGGGCCTCAGCCCCCAAGGGCACGTGTCGTTTGCTAAGCCACCGCGGTAGAAGAGTCACGGTAGCCGCCTTGAAGTATAATTTCCATCGAGCGGCGGGTAAAATCCTTTCCAGATGACTTAAATATGCGACGGGGTATTGTAAGTGGAAGAGTGGCCTTGCTGCCACGATCTACTGAGATTCATCCCTTTGTCGCTCTGGTTCATCCCTCCCTATCCAATCCAATCATTTTTCCGTCTATCTCCAAAGTAGGTTTGTGCATCCGTCCTTGAAAAATCCCACTAAGTGTTGTGAGTTCACCTCACCCGAGTTAGCCTCTTGTTTTTCAAGTGTCGCGTGCGTTCCATTCCAAATAGTTAAGTACATGATATCAAGTGGCCTTTCGCACAAAACAACGGCATCGCAACTAGAGATTTTCCACGATGCGGAGTGCGGTTTAAGTGCTCAATGATGCGCCGAGAACAACGTCGGTGCATGGAGGCATGTCGCAATTAGAGGTTTTTGTGACCGTCGAGTGCAATGTTAGAGGCACGTCCAATGACAAACGCCGACGGACATATAGTGGCCTACCATGGTGGTGTATTTGTCAAGTTGGGTATCCGTGCACCGGTACTATTGCCCCCAAATCACCATGGGCACAAGGAACCAACGCACCATGAAACCAAGGCACAAAGGCGCCATGGCACCAACGCACCATGGCATAAAGGCACCAAGGCACCATGGCACCAAGACACCGTGGCACCATGGCACCGGGCAGCAAGGCACCGTGGCACCGGGCAGTAAGGCACCGTGGCACCATGGCACGAAGGCACCATGACACCATGGCATAGTGGCACGAAGGCACGAAGGCACCGTGGCACCATGGCACAAAGGTACCATGGATCAATGGCTCTATGTCACCATGGCACCATGGAACCAAGGCACCGTGGCACCATGGCACCAAGTCACCAAGCCAGCATGACACCGTGGCACTAAGGCACCGTGGCACCTTGGCACCATGGCACCAAGGCACCGTGGCACCAAGGAACCATGGCACCATGGCACCAAGGCACCAAGGCACCATAGCACCGTGGCTCTATGGCAGCAAGGAACCACCGTGCCAAAATCAAAAGAGCGTAAAACTACGTTCGATCATCCTAATATTTTCCTGACGTTTATCCATCTTCCTCACCGTTGCATGCTCATTTTTTTACATAACCACTCTAATTATTTATTTTAAATATATTTCAATGTTACCTCATATGTTGTGACGGTTTTCTTAATGTCCCGTCGCCTTTTTTTCAAATTTTTATTTAATATCCTTAAATTTAAATATTTTATATCGTTACGTTATTCGTACAGATATGCACTCAATTGTTGGTTTAAGGTTATTTCATTCTAATATTTATATTTTGGGGTTGTTACTTACCTGTTTCATTCTGCGCGATTTTTCTAATTTTCCTATGTTATTTTTATATTTTTTTAATCTTTTATTTAATATCCTTAAATTTAAATATTTTATACCGTTACGTTATACGTACAAATATGCACTCGATTGTTGGTTTAAGGTTAGTTCAGGCGCTGGGAATATTTTCCTAATGTTTTTATATTTTTATAAATATTTTTTCTATTTTTACTTAGTTTTTGAATTTTAATAAATGATATTTGAAAAAAAATAATTTCTTAAAGCACAAGATCCCAAGCACCCTTAGTAGATCAGATTCAGCCAACAGCAGTAGACTTAGCAGTGAGTCCTCATCAGTCGAGGATGTTACTTATTTTACTATTGCATTAGAATTACCATTTCAGTAAATAGAGTTAGTTAGTGGATTTTCCCATCAACTCCTTATTCAGACAGTTTAGAGGCTTTTTCAAACTAGAGTATTTTCAGACAGTTGTTTTAGTTTTGGTATTATTATATTTTAATCAGTGTTATTTAAGTATTAAACCTTATGGCAAGTTTCTTCCAGTTTTCCGTAAATTTTACAATATATTATTTAGTGCTCGAGTACAGATATCAGTCATGGGTTAGCTTGTGGTCCTTCGAGGTCATAAGCACCGTGTAGCATCCAGGGTACAAGACTCGGGGTGTTATAATCTTATATCGATGCATCTTCATAGATCACATGATAGGTGAATAAGGCCATATTCACCTTTTATATTTTTTAGATTTTGAGGGATCAAATCCCAACATTAGTTGGTCTAACCAACTTGTCATGAGAACAAGCAACATAAACAATTCTTGAAGAATTTTCTTTTCTTCAACCTATGTTTAATACTCGATATGCACATTTTGGAATGTATCAATCGTTCATGTCAATTTATGAACTTTTATTCTAGCAAACTCCAAGTTTACCACGACATGTAACTTTTACTTTAGTAAATTTCAGATTTGAAAATTTCAAAATAACTCTTTTCAATTATCTAGCCTCTTTTAGTGTAAGCTGGGATATCATCACAATCAAGTGCACGTTTGCATTAATAAGCTTCATTAAATATTATCACATTCACCCCATGGAATGGATCTACACTTATAATAATCAAAATTCTTATTCCCCGAGAATGGAATATAATCGTGACTTAAGCCTATCAAATTCTAATAGGTTATAACCTTTTTAATGATATTGCATTGCTATTTCAGGTGCACATTTAGGCATACATATCTTTCAAAGTATATCATATATTTCTACCATATTCACTTCAAGAATGGAGCAAATTGTCATCTTTCGGACTTACCACATATTGCTACCATATTCACTTAATGAAATAGAGCATATTCAATAGACAAGTTTCATGAATTTTTATCAAATACACATTATTTTGCCTTAGCCATCATAATATCATTAATATACTGCATTGTGATTCAAACTCAACGTCTTATCCATATAAAGGCGTCTTAGGCATAAATCTATAGACTTTAACCCAACATCTTATCATCATGGTGCATCGGGACTATATCCCGATGTCTTACCCTTTCGATGCGATTGTATGTAGAGTTCTCTAACATAATGAAACATCATAAAATTTAATGGCTAATAATAATATGTTTTATATGAACTCTACTGATGTTCAAGTGAACCGTGACATCAATATCATCATATTTCTTGATGTTTCATCACATATTGTTCGTCAAGAACAATTTATGCTTTCCCCGTAACTTTACACACTTTAATTTTTTCAAAGTGCTCAAAACACCACTTACCATTATAAGTTGACATTATTTAATTAACAATAAATTCTCAAATAATATTGGTGGGCAATGAAGCCCTCCAGTAAGAAATATTGCTTACAAGTCATTCTTGGTTCTTTACTATTCTTGGTTACTTTGCACAGCGGAATTTTCTTCTATTAAAGTGATCAAAATTCTCCTGTACTTGTGTAACCAGAATTCTACCTGAAACATAAAATCAGATTTAACGTAAAGTTTTGTGTTGATAACATGTTATAAAAAATAAAGCAGAGAAGAACAAGCGTAAAGAGAGGAGAGAGTAATTACTTTTCTCTTGAGGGGTGATTTACAAAGAAGGAAGCCCTTCTATTTATAGAGGAAATTTACTTCTAGTTTCTTACTAAAAGACAAATACTTCAAATCCTGATAGATATCAACTAGATCGTGATAGACATTCACTATAATGTAAATATATTTATAACAATAACAATAATAATGAGGAAATAGAAACTATAAAGAGTAACTAATTTTCTGAAGTTGTTCTAAACATAAAATTGGAGTTAATATCTCAAATGTTCACTAAACTTATGAATTTTCTCTCAAAAAGTCACTTAACTTTGTTTCTTACTCCAAAAAATTATGAAGAAACAAAGGAACTTGAGTCAACTACTCTTCTAGTATTGGTTAACAATTTTAATATTTCTTGCTTAAATTTGAAATGTGGACTGAATAAAACTCTAATTTCTGGCATTTTTTCTTCTTGTTGTCAAACTTTTGATTTGAATTTGTTAGTGATTTTTGGTCACCGTTGATATTCTTAGTATGTGTGTGTAATGTGTTGGTGTTGCTGGGCTGATTTGTTATTTGTCTTGGTAAAAATGGTATTGCAATAGATAAAAATCTGATGCAACAGATGAACAATCTAACAAATCATTCATCTACTGAGATAGACGACTCTTCTGTTTTAAAAAAATCTAAATAATATTAATCCAACAGATAACTCATTTTGCAACAGATGAGTGATATAATTCAACAGATCAGTGCTCTATTTTATTATTTCCAATGGAATACTCATCCATTGCGACAGGTTGGTTATATATTATAATAGATAACCTACCAGGTCTAACGAATCAGTGATTTGTTTTACTGTTTCCAATGGATTACTCATCCATTGCAATAGTTTTGTTATATGTTGAAACAGATAACCTTCCATGTGCAACACATTAGTGATTTGTTTTACTGTTTCCAATGGATTACTCATCCGTTGTAATAGGTTGGTTATATTTTACAATAGATAAACTACCTAGTACAACAGATTAGTGATCTATTTTTACTGTTTCCAAAGGATTACTCATCCATTGCAACAAGTTGGTTATAAGTTGCAATAGATAACCTTCTTAGTACAATAGATGAGTGATCTATTTTTAATGTTTCCAATGAATTAATCATCCGTTGAAACAAGTTGGTTATACGTTGCAACAGACAAACTACCTAGTGCAATAGATTAGTGATCTATTTTTATAGTTTCCAATGGTTTACTCATTCATTGCAATAGGTTGGTTATCTATTGAATCAGATAAACTACCTGGTGCAACATATTAGTGATCTATTTTTATTGTTTCCAACGATTTACTCATCTATTGCAACAGGTCAGTTATATATTGCAACAGATAACATACCTAGTGCAACAAATGTATGGTCTGTTAGAATTGTTATCTTACTATTGTGCATGTTAGATTTACTGTTATCCTTTCTTAACGATGCATTAATCAATTATAATCTATTTTATGTTCCTGTTAATTTAAAATAATATGGCTCCCAAAATAAAAAAAAATTGAATCAAGTCCAAGTAAAGCAACTCGGCTACATCCACCACTCTATAAGCTTGCTTTACAAGAATTATCTCAATCAAGAACAGAAGATAATGAACACGGGGAGGAGGAATATTTCAAAAGAGATGATCTAAATTCTAATAGCCCTTCCATCAAAAAATTGGTCAAAACCTTCAACATTGATCATTATCCTATGAGAATACAGTGTGATGGTGACACAGATTTAATGGGAGATTTAGTGGTTGAGTCATCCATAGAAAAATCTTTTGACACCTTCAGAAAAATACTTCGAGAATAAAAGTTGGATTCTTATTTCAGGAAAAGCTGCTTTGGGCAGTATCTGGATTTTTCGGAGGACAACAATGCTCATTTCTAGATGAAAATGATATACGATCTTCATAAGCAGAGGTTTATGTATGAAAACAAAGATAAGATGGATGAGGTGTGGATGAATCACTGTGGCATGCCTATGTGTTTGGGTTGGAAGGAGTTTTCCATAGTTACTGGACTAAAATGTTATCCTCCTTCTCCTTATCAAGTTATACCTACTCTAACCCAAAAAAGCACCCCGCACACCCAAAAAAGGCAAAGGCAAGACGAGTGATCATGATGACTTGGTGTCCACTGTTGGTCCAAGTTTCAAAAACAAAAATTTGATAAAAGCGTTGAAAGGTAAAGGACTTTCAAAGAAGCACAAGCAATCATTGTGCTTGGTTTGGTTTGTACATAATATTCTTTAGGTGAGAGACGTTAACAACTACATAAGCCTCAATTTAATAAATCTCTCCGAGGATCTTGAGGCATTTAACAGCAATCCTTGGGGTTCTGAAAGTTTTAAAATGACTGTCAAATAATTGTTGACTCCATTAACTCCAAATACAGTCAACTTATATGTCTTTCCATGGGATTTCACAGTAAATATTTCTTTTATTATGATATGATTCATTTTTTTCAATAATGCTTTTGATTTATTGGTGTTATGTTATAGTCTTGGGCATTTGGAGTCATTCCTTATTTGAGACAACAAGTGAACTACCAGAAAGAAGTTTCCTGTCCAAAATCATGAGATGGTTGTTGGCCAAAATTGATAAAAATATAAAATTTCTTGATCTTTTCAATCCCCCGAAGAAAGCATTAAGTCTAATTTTAATCAAATTTTTATTTTAATTAATGATTATTTTAAATGATTTTATCATCATTCTAATATATGTACTAATTTATTTTAGATTGTCCATCCATGGCTTGTTCTGACTAATCGAGAGTTGAAGATGTTATTTTTTTTACTTTACGGTCTGTGCAAACTTTATCGGACCCTAAGGTCATTGATGGAATAAAAGGAAACTGTTTGGAGCCACAGCCATCATTAAAAAAAAAAACAATTTTGGAGGGTGGGCTTATTGTTGTTGATGATGGTAGTAGTAGTGTTAGTGGTACTGGTGCTGTTGTTGGGGATAATGATACTCTTCTTACAGTTTTTAAAACAACAAGCCATTATGATTATGATCATACTGGTTATACAGATTTTGCCACATCTAGCAATGTTATGCATGAAAATGTCAAGATTGCAAGGAGAAACATGATGGAATGATTAATGCTATTAATAAACTAACTACTTCTATAAAAGAAATAATATCTAAGAGGGGTGTCATTCCATCAAGGGGGATTTCATATCCATACACTCCACTAGAGATCAAGGTGGCTAAGATGAGAAGGAAAGATATTTATAAGGCATCATCAAGCATCGAAAAAATCAAAATTTCAATGTCTCTGTCTTTGTCTTGCACTATTATTCAGTGTGCCAGGGACACAGAAGAGCAGCATGAGCTGAAGAAGGTGAATGTACATCATCTTTTCCAACAAACAAACTTGTACATATCTGTTTCAACATATGATACATCTGTTAAAAATTATCAAATAGATATATACAACTGTTGCAATTGTTATCTAACCTATTGTATCAAATGCGTTATCTGTTGCAACATATGAGTCTTATGTCGCAATAGATGGGTCATCTGTTCAAAATTATCGTAGTGCTCTGATTTACCTATTTGAATTTGTCTCAGTAGATGATCCATTTATTTTAACATAAGACTCGTGTATTGGAACAGATGGACAATCTGTTGTATATCTGTAATTAGCATTGACAATTCTGACTTTTTAGGTCAATGTCATAGTAGAAGCTACTGCTGAAGAGCATAATATCACAACTGATAATCCATCAAAAAATTCTTCCAAAGAGTAAGAAAAAGTTCAGCCTGTTAGTTTGGGAGAATGGAAGAATTATTTGTTTGAAGGGTTCAACATCTCGGACGAAGCTCTAAAAAAACTAACATAGTTGATCAACGACTATTCAGAGTAGATTACAGATAGGCTGTAAAAGCATCATGCCGGAAGGTACATAAATCAATTTTAAAGATATTGGTTTATGCAATTCTTTTTGTAAGAACATGACATTAACACATATAAATCATCATGTAGAAAACAAAATGACGAATACTACAAAGTGAACGAATCAAGTCTTGGTTTTGATATGTTCAACTTTGTTGTTGCACATCCTGGAATGAAGAATTGATTTTATTTGATGTCACAGCCCTAAACTTGCTGGAATGATGAGGTTTAATTTTCATACATATACTATTAATTAATACTTTATTTAATTACATTTACGTATTAATTTTTTTGTCACAAAATCTAAAATATTTGATAATATGTGTAGCACATTGATGTCATTTTTTAGTACCTCCAAAGGAAGGCCAAGTTGCAAACAGAAGAATAATACAGATACACGACAGGCAATTGTTTGTACAAAGTTTACATTAATAATGCCTACGATAGGTATTGTCAACAACAGCCAGAAGTTTCCCGAAATGAGGAATGCTTAATCAACATAATCAAAGGTTTTAACATTTTGGTTGGCTTACCTTGGTATTTGATCGATGAAGTGTACATCCTAATCAATTGTGGTGATGAATTCCATTGGGTGTTGGCTGTCATTGTTCTAAAAAAGAGGCATATCCAATTTATGACTCAATGTCGCGAAGGAGACATTTTGGTACGTCACCCGAGATACAAAATATGGCCAAAAAATTGCCTACTTACCTTGATATGAGTGGCTTTTTGAACCAAAAGGTTCGTACTAATTGGTCAACGATTGAAGCATATCAGGATCAAATGGGTAATCCATTTGATGTACAATATGTTGAAGGAATTGTTCAACAAACCATTGGTAGACTGTAAGTATAAGTGTCATGATTTAATTTCATTTCATAAATTTCACAATGCAAGATATGGATTATCTTATTTTTTTAAAATGCAAGGATTGTTGTCTTTTTGTTGCCACCTACATCAAGTATTTGAGCGATGGATTACAAGTAGCAAATGATAGACTTGATGCTGGATTACTCCGCAAAAGATATGCTTCTCTTCTATGAAAATATGAAGAAGCAAAATCTCAAAAGCAGTATGCAAGCGACATTAAAGATCCACGATGATCAAAGTCGAATTCCGTAGCACTGGATGAAGAACAACTTGTCAATATTTAGTAGATCTTTATAGCTTTAGTCTGTCAATATAATAACCTATCCTCCTTAGTTTAACTTGTTGATTTATCTGTAGAGTAGATCATTTGTACCCATAATGATTTTTCTATATTTCATTTATTTGTTGAGTTATTTCATGTAATTTTCTAAGACTTCAATTTATTTTGTGGTGTCTATGAATATAATTTAATCCTTAGTTTTGAACATGTTAATTGAAATAGAATACTAGATTCAAATATCACAACAGATAATAAATTTGCTGCAACAAACGTTATATCTTAGCAAACTGATTTAGACATATGTTACAATATGTAGGTCATCTGCTGAAAATTATATAACAGGTCTTCCTACTTTTTTTATTTGTTCCAACAGATTACCTATCATTTTCAACAAATCGATTATATGTTGCAACAAGTTGTATATTTGTTATGATAGACAGTGGAGAATATCTGCATAATGCAACAGATGACCAACATATTCTAACAAATAATCAATCTGTCACAACAAGTATTATATCTGTTACAACAGATATACAATCAGTTGCATTATAAAAATTTAACTTTTGCCAGACATAAAAATTATTGCCACTACATGTAAAGTGAAGTGGCTTGAACTAAAAAATTATTATCGTGTTCGTCTCTGTCTTTGTACATATTCTTCTTTATACATGGGCTCTAACCATTTAGTTAGGTAATCTGCTGGAAATTATATAATAGGTCGTCCTACTTTTTTTATTTGTTCCAACAGATTACCTATCAACTGCAATAGATAGATTATATGTTGCAACAAATTGTATATCTATTGTGACAGACAGACTGGAAAACATCTGCATAATGCAACAGATGACCAACCTATTCAAAGAGATAATCAATCTGTCACAATAGGCATTATATCTATTACAACAGATATATAATCTGTTGCATTATAAAAATTCAACTTTCGCCAGACATAAAAATTATTTCCACTACATGTAAGGTGAAGTGGCTTGAAATAAAAAATTATTATCGTGTTCATTTTTGTGTTTGTACATATTCTTCGTTATAAACGGGCTCTAACCATTTAGTTAGTACCCCATAATCCCAGACCTCTTGCATTTTTCACACAACAGCGTCGTACATATTGGTCATTTCTATTCCGATCAGCAAATACTCGATGTATGCAAGTGATTACGGCCCACACATTGTACTGATTTTATTTTTTGGAGCTGAATATTCTTATTTTGACCTTTAAAATCTCATGATTTCTTCCTCAAGAATTTCGCCAGCAAATGATCCATCAGCTTACTCTGCATCAAAAACTTAGGGAACAACTTCAAGAGTGGCTTCACGGGGGTTAAAAATATGTCTTCGTTGAAGACAGGTAAGTTGTAACCATAAACCTTAATCTTTCTCTTGTTTAGTAGTATCTCAACAGTGAGAAAATATTTGACTTCTACGTTCATGACTGCAAAGATTCTCTTTGCCTTGATCCAGCTCTTGTTGTTTGGATATGGCATCTTCCCTCTAACTTATTTAATCATGTCTTCATCCTATTCGAATGAAGAAACTAACTTATCTAATCTCCGGCCACAGGGACCAGCTCACCTACGGAGATCATCATACCTATCCTTGAAATTATAAGTTGAGGTCCATTATCCTATCGGCAACATCATAAGCATCCGGGTACGCTAATTTCTTACCCCTCATAAGGTAGAAAATCTCATCAACATACTATGGCATAAGAAGACAATTTTTAAATGAGTTAGTAATTGTAAAGAAGAATCTGAATCAGTTCACAGATTACCAGCTAATGCAACTTATCCAACAGATGTGTATTATGTTGCACAGAATACCCAGATGTTGCAACAGATTACACATCTGTTGTGTAGCTTCTTATTCATAGAGAATATTGGAAGGCTAGGTTAGAAAAAGTAAACTTACATTGTCCACGTACCACTCATGCATATTTGTTATATTCGTGAATTATTTGGCGGCAAATGAATGCATGGTGTATTCTTCTAGAACCTTCGTCTTGTCATTCATGATTTTTTACAGTTTCTTCTTATTTTCATAGCCAAGTGACGCATATATGTACACCTTATTTAGCGGCCCCTGAACTTCAACAACTCTTGGAGTGGGAAGAGTTGCAATTTTTTTTGTTTTCACAATGAAGAGTATTTGTCTAATGTTTTTTTCTTTCTCCTAACTGCCACTGTAAGAGTGCATGGCTCTCTCACCTTCTTGGATGGTATGACACCCCTCTTGGATTTCAACTCCTCGGCAGCTTCAGCAATAGCCTCTAGTATTTTAAGGAGTTTATCCTCTCTGTCCTTGCACACTTTGCATTTACGATGAGAACATGAGGGTGAAGAAGGGTGAGAAGGAATTGTTCAAGGAGTTTTTTCAACCGTATTTATTTTTTCCTAAGAAGAACCCGGATCAACAACTCCACCAGCAACGCCCCCAGAAGAAGTACCCGAATCTGTTGCAGTAAAAATTTGGTCATGAAGAGCTTCAATATTAGGCTGACCTTGCCTAACTGCTCTTCTTATGGATGTTTCTTTAGCCAATTTCATCTTTATTAACTCCAATGTTAGGTCTGCTTTTGTATCAACAAGACCTAGAGTAATAAAAGAAGTCATCCCCAACTCCTACTTAGTAGGCACGATCCAAGGATGCACAACCTATTAAAAATAGAAATGAGGCATTTAAATCATATAATAATAATTTGCAGTCAGTTGGGTTACATGTTATTATAGCCAACTTATGCAACAGATGATATAGCTACTACAATAGCTGATCTGTTTGTCTTAACAGATTAACAATATGTTGCACCAGATTACCTATCTGTTGCATAATTTGCAGTAGATGGGTAATCTGCTGAGTCGAGTTCAGAGAACCAGAGCAACAGATGGTTAATCTATTACAAAATATGGATCATTTGTCGTAACAGCTTACTCATCTATTGCACCAGTTGAAGTTAACGGGTAATTTGTCGCATGAGATGGCACATCTGTTCAGTATCTTTCTTTGAGACAAATTATTTTAGTTTAAAGAAAGAAGGTGTACTGCATCATCTGGAAGGTTAAAGAAATCAGCCTCCTTAATGTTTTTGTTGCTGCTTTTTGCAGCCAACCACCTAAGGATCCTTGGATGAGAAACCTCATCCGAGTAATCCTTGAACTACTTTGGAGAGGAGAAATGGCTTCACATGCCCAAACCTAAAAAATGTAAACAGGAAGCAAGAAAAAAAAGTCATAATAACTATATCCAATATAAATTAATGGATGAGTTAAAATAGTGATCAATTTTACCATGAAATCCCAAGAAAAGCCGTATAATGTGATGGTACTTGTGGATAGCTTTGTTAGTAACTATTGGACAGTCAAGTAGTAGTTGTCCGATCCTAGGATAATCATTAAATTTCTCAAAATCATTAGGAAGCACCAACAAATCATCTTCTATGACTTTCCTGACGTCTCTTGCCAATATAGAGGAATGGATAAATCAAACAAAGCATAATTTCTTCTTGTAGTACTTTGGTATGTTTTTATCCTTGACATCTGCCATTAAATCCTCCGCTTTGTAGCTACATCCAACATAGACAACAACCCATCTTTTTTTTCCTTGCGTTTATTGGACTCTTTGTGGGGTGTTTCCTTGATGAGATGTTTTTCTAGACAATCGCATCTCAAGCATATCACTATGGCAAACTCTTTCAATCCAAAATAAATCGGCATGCTGCAGTAGCTGATCCAGATTTCATCCATCTTTTTTTTCACCCTCCTTCAAATCTTTATAATCCCCCGCATACTTGATCCTGTGCTTGAGAAGCCCATATACCATGCTCATTGGGAAACGGAGTGCGGTCCTCAGGCAGCTCAAGAATGTATGCAAAGCAACTCTTCTTAAAAATTCCATCTATGATTTCATTCTTTATAATAGTCCCAAGTTCGTCAAATATTTCCCCAACTGGCATTTAAGTACAAGATCACCAGTTACTTCTTAGGGATATTCATCGCCATCTCAACTTGAAACCTTTCGATACTAATGGTTTTGGAAGAATCATGCTAGGATTTTGATATTATTTCACACCCCATTGGTGAGAAGGAGTTATCACTTTCCTCAGCTTTATTTTGCCCTGACGGAGATTTTTCAAGAAGTTCCTTCGAATCTATCTGTACTCTAGCCTTTTTTGTTGGGTGATCAAAAGTTGATCCACTTTCAATTTTTTTCGTTTGGGAGACATCTTTTAACTGCAAATAATAGAAAAACAAAAAATACATTGCATTTGATGTCTGGATAATTTTTTTTAAAAAGGTAAGATAAATTTTAATAAACTATTCTACTCCACATTACAAAAAAAATTCCAATGGATAACCCATCAGTTGAAATCAATGGGGAATCTGTTTGAAGACCTATTTAATATCTCTCAACAGATCTTTCACCTGTTGTAATAGATGGACAAATTTCAACAAATTATTCTACGCCACATTACAAAAAAATATTCCTACGAATAACCCATCAGTTGGAACAGATGAGGAATCTGTTTGAAGACCTATTTAATATCTCCCAACAGATCTTCCACCTGTTGCAACAGGTGGACCACCAACACCACAACCAATGTCACCACCAATGCCACTAATACCAACACCAAGTCTACCTACACCCCTACCAAAAACACAAATACCGACACCACCAACAACAACCACCAACAACACCACATACACCATCCAATAATACCACGATATTCAATAAAACATTGAGAGAAAACTAGGGTTTTCTCGGTTGCTTCCTACTTTTTTAGCATCAAAACTCAAAATCTTAACCCATTATCGAAGATAATACAACTAAAAGTCTTCTTTTTTATCATTAACTAAACAACCCTAAATTTTAGAATAAAGAATAAATGTAGAACTCTTCTCAAACTCTGTTACCTGCGAAGACAAAGAAAACGATGGATACAACCAAGAATAAAGTCTAAAATAACAACTATGGGGTCAAAAATGGGAAGAAAATCGATCTAATTTGAAGGTTGAGCAATATGTTGAGTAGTTATTGTCTGTATTATTGAGAGAGAGAGAGGGGGGGGGAGAGTGAGAACTTCAAATTTAAAATGAGGAAAAGTTCTTCACACAAATAGATGATTTGTATGAGTTGATTTGTAATTTTGAAAAAGAATGATAAGTTTTAAAATTGTTAATTTGGTCTGAATTGATCTTAATTAAATTTTAAAATTTTAAAATATATAGCTTTTAAAATATTAAGTTAATGAGAACTCATTTTAACTCAGAGTGATCGATCGACGACTTAAGTCGGTATGAATGCAATACCAACACCATGCAATTGCAAAGACTCAATTAAAGTTGTTGTTGTCCATATGAACTCATTCACCCCTAATTTCACCTAAATTAATTAAGGTTATATCTTAACATTAAGTTTATGAGAACTCATTTCAACTCAAGTGATCAATCAACGACTCAGGTTGGGATAAACGTAATACCAACACCATGCAACTACAATGACTCAATTGAAGTTGTAGTTGGACCTATGAGCTCATTCATCCCTAGATACCCCTAAATCAATTTAGGTACTATATTAACATTAAGTTAATGAAAACATATTTTAACTCAGAGTGATCGATCGATGACTCAGGTCAGGATAAATGCAATACCAATACCATTCAATTGAAATGATTCAATTGAAGCTGTAGTTGACCTTATGAGCTCACTAATCCCTAGTTCCACCTAAATCAATTTAGGTACTATCTTAACATTAAGTTAATGAGAACTCATTTCAACTCAGAGTGATCGATCGGTGGCTCGAGTCGGGATGAACGCAATACTAACACCATGCAATTGCAAAGACTCAATTGAAGTTATAGTTGACCCTATGAACTCATTCATCCATAGTTACACCTAAATCAATTTAGGTACTACATTAACATGAGTTAATAAGAACTCATTTCAACTCAGAGTGATCGATCGACGACTCGGGTCAGGATAAACGCAAGACCAACACCTTGCAATTGTAAAGACTCGATGAAGTTGTTTTTTACCCTAAAAACTCATTCATCCCTAGTTCCACCTAAATAAATTAAGGTTCTATCTTAACATTAAGTTAATGAGAACTCATTTCAACTCAGAGTGACCGACCTTGGTTCGAGATAAATGCAACACCAACATCATCCAAATGCAATGACTCAATTAAAGTTTTAGTGGACCCTATGAGCTCGTTCATCCCTAGTTCCACCTAAATTAATTTAGGAACTATCTTAGTACTAAGTTAATGAGAACTCATTTTAACTTAGAGTGGTCGATCGACGACTTGGATCGGGATAAACGTAATACCAACACTATGCTATTGCAAAGACTCAATTGAAGTTGTAGTTGACCCTATGAACTCATTCATCCCTAGTTCCACCTAAATCAATTTAGGTACTATCTTAGCATTAAGTTAATGAGAACTCATTTATCCCTTGTTCCACCTAAATCAATTTAGGTACTAGCTTAACATTAAGTTAATGAGAATCTTTTCAACTCAAAGTGATCGATCTATGAATTGAATTGGTATGAATGCAATGCCAACACCATGCAGTTGCAAAAACTCAATTAAAGTTATAGTTGACCCTATGAACTAATTCACCCCTAGTTCCATCTAAATCAATTTAGGTACTATCTTAACATTCAGTTAATGAGAACTCATTCATCCCTATTTCTGACTAAATCAATTTAGGTACTAGCTTAACATTAAGTTAATGAGAATCTTTTCAACTCAAAGTGATCGATCTACGAATCAAATTGGTATGAATGCAATGCCAACACCATGCAGTTGCAAACACTCAATTAAAGTTATAGTTGACCCTATGAACTCATTTATTCATCTCTAGTTTTACCTAAATCAATTGCAATGAAATATGTTGCAAAAAATGACTGAGCTGTTGGAAATTTTCAATTAGATATTCATATTTATTGCAATAGATGTCATATCTGATTTAATTATTAAATAGACATTTCCATCTATTATGATAGCAGAGTGGAACCATGCAGTACCAGACACGAGATAGATCTTCCAAAGAACTAAGTGAAATTCAACTATTCCTATAAGTTTACTCACGGCAATCGTTTAAGTTTAAGCAGATGAAAGAAAAAACGCATATCAATGGATCCAATCGATATTTATTTTTTCAATTGCAGATAAACAAACCAACCTTTCGTTATTAATCTTCGGAGGCGAATTACATATTCATATCCACAATAAAAGAATTAGTGAGACCCCCTTTCTTTTGATATCCCCAATCTTACTGAATTTTGGAAGTCAAATCATTTCACGGGCCTGGTGAAATGAAAAACTACGAAGAGGAATTCACATGGATTTAGGAAGGGACTGCTGTATTTGTGTACAAGCTAAAGTTTTTTGAAAAACGAATATCTTTGGTCACTTTCATTATCAAATAGGCTTTTCCTTCGAGGTCTCGTCGCTTCGGTGAATCACTTGAGCCCTGATACATTTTCGGTGCCATGGAGCTAGACCAGTGAGCTAGCGGAGACCGAAGAACCTTAAGGTTGTCGAGGACCTTACACCTTACACTTCAGCTGAGTCTAACGAGGCTCAGGTGCGGAGACTTCCACTGTGGACCGAGACTACGCAAAGGTAGAACACCATGGAAACTTCGCTGACTTTGCCCCTCTATCGATTGTGAGTTCCCAGACATGGGGAGTTTTCTTTCTCCCGCTCTGTCATTGTCTGATTTTTGGTTGTCTGATCACACTCGAAATTATGTATCTACTTATCGTATTTTTACCCCTGCTCGGTAGTTTTGACTGAGCTGTTAGAAATTTTCAAATAGATATTGATATCTGTTGTAATAGATAACATATCTAATTTAATCATCAAATGTACATTTGCATTTGTTTTCACAAATGACTGAGCTGTTGGGATTTTTAAACAAATATTGATACCTATTGTAACAGATAACTGAGCTATTGGGATTTTTAAATAGATATTGTTATCTGTTGCAACAAATGGCATATCTGTTTGAATTTATTTTTATTTTAAAGCAAGCTTCTATCCGAGTAGATAAAGTAGTACTACTAAGGCCGTAAACAATGTTTCTTGGATAACTCAAAAATGAGTTCATTGAGTAATCTTATCTTGTCTTTTCAATGTCACTAGTCTTCCTCGTGCCCCTTAAATTATTAATGAATATTGAAACCCACGTCTATGTACACAATATATCTAGAATTATCTTAATCCTTCAACTTCAGCCCTAAATTTATTTTATTCATCTCTGGTCTTTTTCTTTCTCTACTCTTTAGGGTTATCACAACCTTTTTTTCTCTCTTTTCTCTTTTATTTCTTATAAAAATCTTTTTGGATCTAAATCGATCCATATTTTTCCTCGAGTGAAATTATTATTTTGATCCCATTATGACATTAAGGTATAGTTCACTATTTCTTTTTCATTCTCATCTTTTTCTTTACAAGTTATTTATATCTGTCTTTTAATTTATTACCATTAACCTATATCATATTTATTTAAAAAAATTGATGAAATTTTTAAGTGTTGAATAAATGAATCGAGAATTTTTATTACAATATGCAAAAAAAGTCATCTGTTGAGAGAATTTTAAAAGCCTTGTTGGCAGTATCATTTTTGTTGTATCTATTTTGTTTGTTTCTTTATTGTTGATTCTGTTATTGATGTATATGGTGGGGTTTGCATTGTTGGAACTTATGGTGTGTTATTGATGGTGTTGGAAAAAGGGATGTTTCTTCTTTGTTGTTGATGGTGTAGGTATTTCTGGTTATGGAATAATATCTTCTGGTATAATCATATCTCGGGTCATTCCTATTTTTACAACTTGTATAGGTTATTTAACTTCATCATACAATATCTCTGCTGGTGCCGTGTAAAATTTTATAAAAAATAGGTTACCTTTGGTTATTCTTTTAAAAATGTTAAATGAATCATATATTTCTGGTATATTGGATATTTTATTTCCGTCTTGGGTATATATGGTACTAAGTAGTCCATATTCGTAACAGGTTTTAACTAGACTTGGTTTGGTTTTGGACAAAGCAATTAGCTTATTGTATCCGGTTAGCTTCTAGGTTATGTAATTCGTATGTGGTTCTTGGATGTTTATAGCTCTGGGGTTGGTATTTAAGAAGGTTTGTATTTTGTAAATATTTTCTATGTATGTTCGGGCTGTATAGTTGTAGGTCTTTTTGTCTTTGTTTAAACTATCTCAGTATGTGGTAATTTGTGGGGGTATGAACATAGGATCTTTTGATATATTTGGAATAAATAATTTATCAAATAGCCTGTTTAGGTTCATATTTGTGTTTTTCGTAACTCCTTTGCTTGTACCTGCAGAAGTAGATTGATAAACGTTATGGGTTTCATGGAGTATCCCAACGTCTCCTTCTAGCTCTGAAATTTAAATGTCTTCCGATCGACATAGCTCTGCACACTGCTGAGTTAGCTGATTTGTAGCTTCAAACTTCAATTTAACTTCATTAGTCTTTAGCTTTTCTATTTCATTACCTATATTGTCCACTTTCATTGAACGCGTAGTTAGGGTGTAGAATATCTTTTCTATAGTATCCTCTTCTATTATATCAGTTTGTGTAGCTTTGTCTTGATATGTAATCTGCAATAACATTTTTGTTATTACTAATTACTTCAATTATAAATGTGAAATTTAATATATTCAAGACTAGTCTCCGAATCTCTTTTATTGTAACTGAATTTTGTATTTTCTTTGTTAGCCACCAACATACCTTTGTATTATTTGTTCGTAATCTATATAATCTATCTGCATATATTCTGTATTTTCTATTTTTATTTCTGATATTTGTTTATTTTTTGGGTTTTTAGGTAATTTACAATCTCTAGCTAAATGTCCTAATTTTCCGCAATTATAACAAGTACATTCTTTTATAGATTTCTTTTTCTTATATGGTCTTTTATGTTTATAATTTTTTACATAATATCTTTTTCTTGGTTTCTTATATTTATATTTTGATTTTTTGTATTTCTTATATTTCTTATGTCTTTTTCTTTTCTTATAATATCTTTCTTCGCATCCAAATTGAGGTGCTATTTTATCTTTGCAACATGCTAAATTTCTTATTAATGTTTTTTCCATTTTTATTTCTTCTCTATATTTTTCACATAGGTTTCTCTACCATTGTTGTAAAATTTTTATTCTTGCTCCTATAGTATATACTATTTTTGCTTCATCCCAACTATTTATTATTTTTGAACTGAATGGTTCAGGTAATTTATTAAAATATAATTTTCTTATTTCATTACTTTCTTCTGTATTATATGTTCCTTTATAATAATATTCTTTAAATGCGCAAGTATACTCATCTATGTAACACATATTACATATTGCTAATTTTAACATTAAATTCCTATTTGTATCTTTCTCTTCATTTTGTTCTTCTTCTGTTGTTGTCATGCTGCTAAATTCATCTTTTATAACTATTTCATATTTTTTTAATAATTCTATAGGTGTTAATTTAGTTGTAGTTGTTGATGATGTTCCTTCTGTAGGTTTATCAGTTCTTAATATCTTCTTGCTATTTTCAGTTAAATTTGAAAACCATAATTTCACTATTCCTATTAGTGTTCTTTCTATATATTCTGGTGCATCTGTTACGTTTATATTATTATCTAATAATTGTTTTGTCATATATCTTATCCATAATTGTATTGTTTTTTCTGTATCTATTACACAATCTAAGTCTAAAAAGTTATAATTTTTATTAACTATTTGTTTTGGTGTCCAGTTGTCATATTCATCTTTTAGATTATATCTTTTAAACTTATTTTTATAATATATAGGTCTTCTTATTTTTGATGTTCTAGGTATTATATTTTCATTTTCTTTCTTATCAAGAGTATTTATTTCTGTGTTTCTATTTTCTAAGTTTTCTTCATTAATTACTTCTTGTTTTTCATTGATTTCTAAATTTTTTGTATTTGTTAAGATTTTTGTATATGTTTCACTATCTCCTGAATCATAATTATTTGTTTCTTCAATATCTATTGTATTTATTTCTAATTTTTCTTTAAATTGATTTATTTCGTTTAATAATTTTGTTCTATATCTTTTTCTTCTTTTTCTTTCTGTCTTTTTTCATACAAATCTTTTAGCATTTGTAGTTCTTTTTCTAATTCAGCAATCCTACTATTTTTAGTTTCTTCTATTTTTCGTATTTGTTCTGTAGTTTGTTGTTTCAGTTTTTCTATTTTCTTTTTTCTATCTATTTCTTCATTTTCTTTTTCTATTCTTTCCATAGCTGCCAATTTATCTTCTAATTTTAATTCTTCTTTTTCTAACATTAAATATAAATGTTCACCTATTTTCTTATACCTTCTTCCTAGATTAGAAAATACTATTTTTATTTTTAATCCTTCATAGTTTTCATATATTTTTTCATCTATTATAAATTCTTCTTTGTTCATCTTTATTTAATTGTTAATAGATCATGTTGGTATGTATATTCTAGACTATCTATTGTTGATTCTAAATTTGATATTTCTTCTTTTTGTGCATTTATTGAGTTTTTACTAACTCCGACAATTATGTTATATTGTAGTCTTTCTATCCTTATTTTTAATTCTCCATGTTTTTCCGATATTATTTGCTTTAATTCTTTATATTTTGGTAATTTTTGTACATTATTCATCTAAATAATATTTTGGACAATATCTAAATTTAGTTTTATATTATCCAAATATATACTATTCCACATATATACCACTTCCGTAACTTTAAACAACATAGGCTTTGATACCAAATTTTAGAAACACTGATTAATGCCTTCGAATGAACCATAATGCCTAGGTAATTCCATCAACCTTGTAGAAACACTGATTAATCTTTTACATCTATACAGCATGAGGCGAGAAAGGGATATGATTTTTTATATCTGAGACGCAACAGTTCGGAATAGACGACAAATCCTGATAGCAGCCTTTCAAATCTACGAGTGAAGATCTTCTCCAGTAGTGAAGCTACGTTTAGCATTGTCTTTGCCAACTCAGCCACCAAAGCCTAAAAGCTGAAGATTGTAAATGGAAAGGAGTTCAGTAGAAAGATGAGAAGTTCATTTCTGCGTTGTTACGTAACATTTTAGTACTGCTGCCTCAGATCAAATCCTTCCATCAGCAATGCTGTTAAGTAATTTCTCATGGTGGTATGTATTGTAAGTTCCATTTTCACTAATCCTCGTCAGAAATATCAAATACTAGACTTGGATGAAGAGAAACATGACTGGGCAGCAGTCTCCTATTGCGGAGACTAGAGAGACTTTATGAGGCGAAAACAATACAACTTCCAATTTCAATCCCTTTGGACTTCGTTGTTGAGGTATTACTAACTCTTTGCAGAGGTGTTTTGGCTGGAAAAGGAGAGAGCAACGCATGATCTCATTGATGAGAATTCCTGATAATGCCCGAAACTGAAACAGCTTCAGATAAATCTGATGGAGAGGTTCTCGGTTCCTCACCATCACATCCACCTAGAAGCTCATCAAGTTCTTCTAGGCAGACTTTATTTATTTTCTTCTTCATTTTCTTCTTCTTTTTTGATAAATGAAGAATTCTTAAAAGTAGATCTTTAAGGCAGGCTAATCTTTTCATCTTCTCCACTTTTCTTCTTCTTCTTCTTCTGCATTTTGAGTTTGTGCCTGTTGTACAAGTTTTAAATTTTATGGGACCAGAAATAGTGCTGCTAACATAGACATGCAGTAGTGACCTAAATCCCTTTAGAACATACTTTAGAGGCAGAGTTTCAGGAAGGTGGTAAAAGCATGAGTTCCTTTCTAACTGTCCAAAACATGAATATCTTTTATTTAATTTAATTTGAGAAAACAGTAGTATAGTATAATAGTTATAGTAGAGGAGATCCATACCATGAGAGCATCCACTTTGATCTGCCCCAGTTGTGGGAAACAATTCAAGTGAGCCCTTTCTACTTCTCCTACAAATAGGCAGCTATTAAGACTCACTCAAATGCAAAAAAAAAAAGCATTGGAAATGGAAGAAAAAGGGAAAAGGGTGTGACTGACTGTTGAAGTGGTTTGCTGTAGCGTAGGGAGATACAAGCAGAACAATGCGAGTGCTTAGATTGGTCTCAGCAAACACCGGCACTTCACCCATTTCCACCCGAAAACCTTGCATACACAATCCCTACCTTTCTCAAAAGTTAAAGGGAAAGTAGTAGGGTGGGGAAGTAGTTTTCGTAAAATTTGTTTGGCTGTCACAACACTTGTTTAACTTCTGATGAAAATTCAAAATTTAGAAAAATATTAAGGATCCGTTTGTCCATTGACCAAAAAAAAAAAAAAGCCTTTGACATATGATATGACCGAATTGTGCTTATTTGAAAAATGCCTTTCACAAATAATTTAAGTTTCTAGATACTAGAAAAAAATTAATATTTGAGTTAAATTTTATTTTTTTTAAAACTTTAATAAGGTGAAATTGACCAAAAAAATGATTTAACTTCGCTCATATCTTCGCTCAAAAATTACTTGCTAAAAATATTTAAAAATTTATGGTCAAATACTAGTTAAGTTTTGAAGTCAAAATTCAATTTTAAGTTCTTTTAAAATTGTAAAACCTATACTAAATTTTTATATTTTAATATTAAAGAAAGTTAATCAATCATGACTCTAACTATAATCTATCAAACCCTCATCAAATGCATTCTTATTAAATAGACTAGTAATTTTATTTGCATTTCGCGTGATTAGTAAAACAATAATAAAATATATCGAATATTGTCAATTTTAATGCACATTTTCTGATTCTTGTTTTCTTTTCTCAAGCTACCAAATCAGTTCCCCATCTGTTATTTTACACACACACACATATATATGTATATATATATATATATATATTCTTGTTTAAGAAATAATTTAGATATTTAAAAAATATATTAGATATTGTCAATTTTAATGCACGTTTTCTTTTTCCTTTTTTCTTTTCTCAAGCAACCAAATCAATTCTCCTTTGACTATTTTCTCTTACCATTGCTAAGATATAGTTAAAATATTTAAATGTTCACTAAAATATATCATACATTATTAAACTTTAATGCAAATGTTCTTTTTCTTAAATCAGAAAAAGTATAAATATACCCTCGAACTATGATAAATGGTATGTATATACCCCCGTTATACTTTGAGTACATATATATGTCATACCCGATTTTTACCTAATAAAACAAGCACAACTTATGGACTCTAAAAAAAAGAATTAATTATGTACAGAGTCGCCACCTAATTTTTAAGAAAAAAAAGGAAACATATTTATTAACATGTATGACTTGTGTTTTAATCTACGAACCAGTTTAGATTCTAAGTACGGGTTCAAATTATTCCGAAGGAGAGGTATTAGGCACCCTTCAGAATCCACACATGTGGTTCCCGGCCAGACTTAGGTTTATTAATAGATAAAAAAAAATCTATGTGTATATACAAATAAAAAAAGTGTATTAAAATGATGTAAATAATTTATGTATAAAAGATGTACAAATTATCTATATTATAGTAAAACTATGTATAAAAGTATATGAAAATATGTAAATAAAAAAAATATATAAGAATGTATATGAAAAGAAAAATAAAGATTGAATAAAAGAAAATTTATTTAAAAGAAAAGATTACGTAATGTTTTTAGTGTAAAAATTGAGAATTATTTGATTAGATGTCTAAATCAATTTAATATAAATATAGGAGGCCTAAATTTGCCTACACGTGTGTTAAAGATTGCGTAAATAAAGAACATCCCCGCCCAACGCCTCAAAAAATAAAGTTTCACTATGACAATATTTGTACAACTATAAGAATAAAAAAATACAAACATAAAATAAGGTTGAACTCTCTTTTGAGTGTCCTTTTCGACAAGTATTCCCGAGAACCTGTACAAACACTTATAGTAAAAATATTAGTAACAAAGAAATAATTATAATAAGGCATGTGCACATATATGTATTAAAAAATATAATTTTTATTAAAAAGCGGGCTCAGGTAAAATTTTCAAAAAAGTTATAACAATTTCATCATTGCCCAAAATATTTATTTTATTATTAGTGTAAATAATACGAGAGACAAAATGATCTAAAAAAAATTGTAAAGGAACAGTAACCAAGTAGAACAGTAAACAATAATTCATAACTACCGGTACCAAAAAATAACAAAAGAGACATCATTTGAAAAATATTTTTTAGTCAATCAAACTACAGTAGAGGAAGTACCAACCTAAACATAATGATAAAGTAAGCAACCTAAGCATAATGATAAAGTAAGCAACAATATTTTCAAAACACTATACCACCAACAACAAACAACATCAAAGAACAGACAAAGCCAAAACGAGCAAAATTTCAGGAGAATAACACTGGCGAAATGTCTATTTTTTAAAAAAGAATAAATAACTTGAAAAATAAAATTCGTCTTTTGTAATGAGGTGGCCTCAAATATCTGACGAAAAGATAATATCATTGCCCCAAAAAAAATATTTTTGCACAGATAAAACAATACCAATATATCACAAAAAAATAAAATCACTAAGAAAATTAAACAACATAATATTACTTTCAGTGGGGGTAGCGGGCTACTGGATCTGGAGTGTGTTTGCCAGGGAGGTCGCCGGATCTGGTTTGACAATGGTGGCTGAATCTAGTGGCTAGCGGGATCTGGAGATTAGTGGAGGGAGTAATTGTTGTTTATGAAAATGTAAAAAAAAAAAAATGGAGGAGGCTTGTTGTTGTTGCTTGTTCTTTGTTTTATAGGAAAATGCAAGGGAAATATTGTGGGGTGGATGACAGTAAAGAGAAAAGAAAAAGAGAGTAAACTAAGAGAGAGAAAGTGAGATAGGAGAGAACCTTTTCTTTTTTCTTTATGTTGTATGTGTAGTGTTTAAAAGGAAAAGAAAAATGATGAAAAGTGTGGATCCATCCCATAAATGCTTGGCCAATGTTTCAAATTTTGGTAAGTTTTTTTCAACCTTTTCGAAGAAGAAAATCTGTACAAATATTCATCAGCTATCAATGTTGAATTGCAACCTCAATATAGGTAAGCAATGCATTACTGAAGATAATTTTTTGCCTATAAATAAATACACTGAATTTATTATTATAATGTGTATTAAAATTGACTCACATTTATGAATCGTATTAAATAATATACAAAAATATGGATGCCGATGTATAAATATAGAAGAATATAAACAACAACAATAAAAAAAGTTATATTTAAAAATATATTATGTTATAAATTATTAAAATTATACTGTGCAGTGAAAATTACAGTGTTGTGCTGTGTATGTAGCAAATTAATGTGCAACAATAATAATACACTGATAAAAAGTCTAAAATTTATAAAATTTTAAAATATGACAATAAATGAGTAAAAATTCTAAAATAATTATGATTATCAATAATTTATCAACAATTGCAAAAAATGTGTGAAAATTGCATTTTTTGCCAGTTATGAAAAGCTGAAATTGGGTATCAACAACTTGCCCCTTTGTATTTGAAGATAATGTAGAAGTCTTCAAACGAAAATGTTAACATGTAACCAATTTTTCTCGACAGTCTAATGTGTCTCATTGAAAGGTGGGCGACCTATCTTGGATGTAACATGTTACTTTAAACGGAGTGAAGATCCAATATGTCTCATTGAAAGACGGACGACCTATTTTGAATGTAAAATATCACTTTGAATGGAGTCATGGTCCAACGTATCTCATTGAAAGGCGAACGACCTATTTTGGATATAACATATCACTTTGAACGGAGTGACAGTCCAACGTGTCTCATTGAAAGGCAGAAGACCTATTTTGGATTTAACATGTCACTTTGAAAGGAGAGACGGTCCAACATATTTCATTGAAATGCGGATGGCCTATCTTGGAATATAACATGTCACTTTGAACGGACTGACGGTCTAACATGTCTCATTGAAAGGTGGACGACCTATTCTGGATGTAGCATGTCACTTTGAACGAAGTGACAGTCCAACGTGTCTCATTGAAAGGCGAACGACCTATTTCGAATGTAACATGTCACTTTGAACGGAGTGAGAATCCAACATGTCTCATTGAAAGGCGAACGATCTATTTTGGATGTAATATACCACTTTGAACAGAGTGACGGTCCAACGTGTCTCATTGAAAGGCGGACGACTTATTTTGAATGTAACATGTCACTTTGAACGGAGTGATGGTCCAATATGTCTCATTGAAAGAGGACGGTCCAACGTGTCTCATTGAAAGGCGGACGACTTATTTTGAATGTAACATGTCACTTTGAAAGGAGTGATAGTCCAATATGTCTCATTGAAAGGTGTACGACCTATTTTGAATATAGCATATCACTTTGAATGGAGTGACGGTCCAACGTGTCTCATTGAAAGGCGGA